>NC_041050.1:1447001-1672001 GCF_900634775.1 Gouania willdenowi
TCAATGCAGTTATTGACGATAAATCCCAGTTATGTCACTCAAAATCAATAGATTCAAATTGCTCGCCAATAACTCAGGGAACTATTTGAGTCTCTCTCTAAACGGCTGTGACCAGTGCAAATGACGTAGGAGGGATTAGAACCAAAGTACTTTATTTTTAGATTTTATTGATAAAACACAAGATGGTCAACATGTCCATGTTTCAGCTCTTCTTTGTACAGTTATAATGTCTCCTGTAGTGGAAAATACTTTCCTGGTTAAATAAAGGTGTTTAAAAAAATAAAATAAATAACAACTATAATTTTTTTAAATCGATTTGGATGTCCACTCTTGCCTAAGGCACAGAATGACCTAAAGCCGGCCCTGGTTTGGACAATACTAGTACTACTAGTACTCTAGTACTACTAGTACTAGTACTAGTAGTACTAGATTACTAGAGCCAGAGATGGACTATTCCAGGGTTTTTCAACATTGGGGTTGTCAGGAATTGAAATGAAATCACCTGAAATGTCAAGTAATTGATTAAAAAAATACTAAAATTTTTTTAATTTATTTTTTAGATTATTATAATTTTTCAAATTAAAACACAACACACAATCTTAAAGAACTGTATTCTATAAATTCACTTTCTAGTGATATCAAAATGTGGTTACGATCCCACAAAGGTTGGGAAACACTGGACTAGTAGTACAAGTACACTGTTTGTAGTAATGCAAATAAAGTAGGAGGGATTAGAATCAAATCCAGCTCCCTGATTGGTTGGAATACTTTTGAAAGCGACTGGAAACCCTGAATTATCTTTTCCCCGCCCCCTTATTAGCATATAAGTCTGGGACCGTTATTGCTTCACTAGTAAAGTCACTAGTGCACTATTTAAACTAAATGTGATACTAGTAGATAGATTTACATCACATTAAAGCTCTGATAGTTTTCCACAGTCCTGATGTTTTACATAAATCTGTTTTTTCTCAGATATTTGAATGCAACAGTTCTCTAACCTTTTTGGCTCTAGTCCCTCCTTATGTCTGACTACTACATTCTGTGAAAAAAACAACTATAGAACATAATAATGGAATGACTGGGTGATAACACACATTTTAAAGAATCTTATTTTGTAAATAAGTATTTAGGGCCTCCTGAATAGATTCATTTTATAGTTTTAATTATTTATGGTCACCTCCCTCCTGATGTGGAACCTTTATATTTTCAGTTTATGTTCTAATCAAGACATTTCTGTCATCATTTTGTGTATTTCTGTGTCATTTTTGTTGTTGTGCATCTGTTTTATTTTATTATTCAGTACATTTTTCTCTTATTTTGTGTGTTTTTGTTGTGGTTTTGTGAGTTGCTGGTAATATTTAGTATAATTATCACTTTGAACTAAAATATAAACATGATAAAACCCCATATTTATAATGCTTTCATTAGTTCACTTTTCTCCACCTGGAGCTACAGGTGAGTTCATGTGTGCGCTAAGCCCCGCCCCCTGCTGTACGTCACAGCTCAGGGTGCACACCAGGATCAGACAGACATTCTGCAGTCCACCTCACAGCTCCACTTCCAGCCTGGTCATGAACTGTTCCTCCGTGATAAAGAAGCTGTGGTGTGTTCACAAACAGCTGATTCTGCTGCTCACACCGCTCATATTTCTACCGTTACTGTTCACATTACCAGAAAAGGTGAGTTACATCTGACATTTGACACTTTCTAATCACTGCTAATCAGTCTGAGAGGGAGAAATGATCAAATGTTCACATATGTTACATGATGGATGGATGGAAATATAAGCAGAGCTGGCAAAAGTACAAAAGTATAAATAATTAAATATAAAATGACTCTGGTAAAAATCAAAGTATTGAAGTTTCTCCCTTACTTCAGTAAAAGCATTAAAAAAAAAAAAGCTAATAAATGTACTTAAGTAAAAAGTAAAACAAATGTCTTCACCCTAAAATATTTAGAAATTATTTATTGAAAAAGCTGAGAGTTATAACTTAAGAGACAAAAAAACCCAACAAATATTTAGTGTCAGTGAGTGGTTGTGGAACAGGGATCAAATTGTAAATAGGTGTAAGTGTGGACAGATGAATGTATACTGGATCACATGAATTGTATATTTATATAGATATTTATCAATTAATTATGTGTGTATATATGTATATTTATAGTGTAAATAGGTGTGCATTATAAGAAGATTATATGAATAGTACTAGATAGTACAAGGGGTAGGATTTTATATATATATATATATATATATATATATATATATATATATATGTTTGATTTATTTTCTTTTTTTTATTACTATTATGATTCTCTTTTTTTACACTGCTGTTGTGTTCTCATGTTCCAAATCAAATCGAATTTAATGTCCCTTCAATAATAATACATTTATATATTAATATAAATAATGCCAATGATTTGGTTCCACCAACTGTCGTAACATTTGACTCGCAAATAAATGAAAAATCAACTTTTGTTTTTTTATTTTTTTGGGGCGCCGTGGGCCCTGAATTAAAAATCGTCCTCCAAGCGTTGATGCAAACACATCCATTGATTATAGTTCATTTCAGCCCGATCTGTTCCGTAATAACAGAGTAGTGATTAGAACTAGTGTACACAACAAGATGAACTCAATGTTGTGAGTCCACTAGCTCCGCCTAAAATCTAAGGAGTAAAAGTCAAATAAAAGTAATACTCAAAGTAAAGTACAGATACCACAAAAACTACAGTAACAGAGTAGGCTGTTTGTACTTTGTTACTTGTCACTTCTGCATATAATAACTACATATAATTAATATTATTGATTAATAATATACGTAAACTGTTCAGTTTTCACTTCTCTGGAATGTTCTGGACTGTGATGTTTTTTAATTTAATACAAAAACATTTGTTTTAGAAAGTTTACCAAAAATCTAGAGAAGCATGAATATATCGGTTAAATGTAAGTTAGTGCTTTGTGAACAATACAGTCATAATATTCTTTATTCATAGAACATATTATGTTAGCACTCAGTGATGAAATAATAAACATTGATTCAGTCATAAACCAAAATACATTTAAACCGGAAAAAAGTTGGTTCTCGTGTCAAATAATCTCAAATTAAATAGATTATTCTTTTCAATCGAGTCTTATAAATATATACTTACAGTATATATTTATACTTCATTCATAGATCAATGTTATATCAATGTTTACTTGAGAAACATCAAAATCAGGCTCTTGTCATAGTCATTCATTATTTTATATAAACATAAATATTTTTGTTCAAGCCAAAGGGAAACACATTTTATCACAGCAGCATTTTTAAATGAAGCAAATGGAAAAACTTAATTTTTTCAACAGTTTTTTATGAATAGAAATGTAAATGTAAATTAAATATATACATAAATTAAACTGACACAATAACCTGGTGATACTTTATCTCTTTACATTAGGCCCCAGGCGGAGGTCATCTACATATTTAATAAAAATCATCTTCTAAATGTGTGTGAGGGAGGAGCTAAATGTTAAACAGAGAAGGTCCTAGGACTGAACCTTGGGGAACCCCAGATAGAAAAGAAAAGGTTTCCAATGGTCTCATTATAGATATTCTACTTGATTTGGTAATTATTTGGAATAAAAGAAGTGATAAATTCCTCTTTTGTTTGTCATGAAATGATTGTGTTGTGTTTTATTGTGAAATGTCTCCACTTCCTGTGTGTTGCTGGTGTTTCAGGAGGGGAAGTGTCTGTACGTGGTGTTGCTGATGGCCACCTTCTGGTGCACAGAGGCTCTTCCTCTGGCCGTCACCGCCATGCTGCCAGTCTGCCTTTTTCCAACGCTGGGAATTCTTCCCTCCAAAAAAGTGTGTCCTCAGTACTTCCTGGAGACCAACTTCCTGTTCCTGAGCGGCCTCATCATGGCCTCGTCCATCGAGGAGTGGGGTCTGCATCGCAGGATCGCCCTCAAGGTGCTCGGCATCGTCGGAGTGAAGCCGGCGTGGTGAGAAACGACACTTTTTATAGTTTACTTGTATCTGATCAGAGGGTCACATGATCAATATTCACAATAATAATCAACAAAATAAGAACATCAATAGAATAATATGATAACAGAAATTCAAATAGATTAATTTAACATAAAATAAAATCCAACTTATGACGCATTCAAACTAGGTCCGTGACCCATTTTTATCTCCCGACCCACAATGTGAGAACCACCATTAATCAATGACGAACTTTTATCAACTGTATAAATTAGGGAAACAAAACGGCAAAATAAATGATGATGCTAATAATTAATATTGTTGCATTTGTGGCTCTGACTGTGTTGTAACTTAATTTAAATGAAAACATTGAAATTACACAAATTAATAAATACTTCAAAGAATAAATCAAATAATTCATATTTGAAAATCTTTATATCTGATAATCCAACTATGCACAACAAAATATAAAAATACGAAATATAAAATGTTAAACTTGAGCCCACTTACATTAAATCAGGGTTTCTCAACCTTGGGGTCACTACCCCATTTGGGGTTGCAAGACACTGGGAGGGGGTCCCCAGACGCCTTCTTATTTATATCCTTTATTTGCAACTACACCATATTTCACCATATTTCCATCACTTTTTCTTGCCATATTTTTGCTCCTTTTAATGTATTTTTGCTACATTTCTCCCATTTCTGACACTTCTACATCACATTTTAATGACTTTTCTACACATTTTTTCCACTTTCCAGACATGTTCAGCACTTATAAACCCTTTCTACCACTTTTACACCTAATGGCACAATTGACCCATTATTGTCACTTTTAACCTCTTTTCACCATATTTCATGATTAATTTTTGCCAATTTAACCACATTCACCATTTGTCATGCCCGTTTTTGTCCACTCTAATTTGCAACTTTTAACCAATTTTTAAGGTTTTTAAAATCCAATTCACCACCTTTTCCACCATTTTTTGTCACGTTTAACCCATTTTATTTGTAATTAAAACAAGGATTTACATTTTTAAGATGACTATATATTATGGCACAAACAACTGACTGAAAGATTGAACAATTAAATATATTTTTTCATAGAAACACAAAGTGAACATAAAGAGTAACTTTATAAACTTCAAAACCATTTTTTTTCGGCTGAAATCAAATGTATTTGGTATGAAGTTGTGTTTTTCTTTGTCAGTGACTTCCCTCTATGGCTAATTGCTAAAAGTGCATTTTCAATGTTCGGTTGTCGAATTTTGATAAATATATAAATGTGATAAAAGTGAATTTTTTCATCTTTTCTGGTGTGTTTTTCTGTCATTTTGTGTGTTTATTTTGTGGCTAACACACACTTTGTCTGTATGAGAGGGACACACAGACAGAACATTGGAAATATGTTTGAATAAAATGTTGTCGCATCATTCACTTTCACTTTTCAACATAATCGCGGGTGTACAGGGACAGCATGGGGTTCAGGCTGCTGAAGTGTGCATGAATTAAACCAAACCAGCCACTAAACATCTGTAATCACCAATGACTGTAAACATTTAGTTACTTTTGAATGAGAAAACTATTTTACTCAATTAAACAATTTGAACATGAGTTGAAGCTCCACCCCTTTTCCTTAAAAGCTGAAATATTTAAGATTATTAAACGTGACCTCACATATCTTTTCTTTGGTGACGTTGTAGAAACCATGTGATGTAAATCAGTGAATTGTGTGGTTGTTTGGTTTCCTCCCTCCATCATCAGGCTGATTCTGGGGATGATGATGACCTCCTCCTTCCTGTCCATGTGGCTCAGTAACACGGCCACCACCGCCATGATGCTGCCCATCGCCAACGCCATCCTGGAGAGTCTGTTTGGTGACCTGGAGACGCTGAAGGAGAAATGTAAACAACCAGAGCTACGAGACAATCCAGTGCTAAACGGTAAAAACATCACATTCATGTTTTATTTGCAGCTTCAACGTCAATAAACCCAAAACTAAATAGTGACCAAATCATTCAGTCATTCATAACAATCCTAATCTGCTACTTTTCTTAATATTTACTAAAAGCAGGACGTCTGAACTACTTTATGAAGTCGTACTTTTCCAAACGATGTGTACACACAATAAAAACAATTAGTTATCTGTTTCAGCCTTTAATGTGTAACGTCCCTCATGAACTTTGTATCCCGTAAGTCACTGCTATGGAAAAGCATTCAAAGTTACCCAAAGTCAATGATTATCACCTTAATGACTCCAGGTCACATCTAACCAAGCCCTCTCCTCATTGGACGAGCACAAACGTGCCTTTTGTTTGTTCATTTTTATTCATTCATCCTGAGAAAAGTCTACACACACACACACACACACACACACACACACACACACACACACACACACACACACACACACACACAAGACATGCTTTTATTTTGAATGCCACATCTTAAGTTACTCCAGAATTCAGCTGCACATGTGCTGACCATGACCAGGGGGCGGGGCCACATTAGACCAACTCAGGATGGATTTACAGTCCTTTAGTTCACTTTAAAAGCCTCAGTGTGGCCTTTTCCTTTAATAGCACCAAACCAGACTTGACAAGTGGCCCTCTGACTTATTTTAAGTGGCCCCAAAGTTAACGCTTCAGAAATGCACTAGTCGCCTGCAAAAATACAAAAAATGACAGAAAAATATACAAAATGAGTCAAAAACACATTAATTTACAATAAAATCACTCAAAACGATGGGAAAAAAAAAAATCCCAAAATAAAACAAGAACAACATAGTGACAACAGAGAAGCACAAAATGACTTTATTTATCCCAGAGGTGAATATGAACACATGTTTTAACATGTGAAGCACATTGTGTTACAGTATTAAAAGTTCTTTATGAACAAAGTTTGCTTAAAACCAAAGTTTTTTATTCTTTTCCAGGCCAGTCTTCAGTGAAGCTTCACTCGCTGCCTTTAGTTGCTTCAGAGAAACAGAGTCTGTCTGCAGAAAACGGGTACGAAACAGGAAGTGCTTCACTTTGTGTCCAATCAGCATCTTCTCTGTGTAGATTTATAATGAAGCAGATGTTGTTCCTAACGAGTTTTCAGATTCGTCAACAAAGCTCCGCGACTCGAGACAAAGCCATACATTTTTTCTGTTGTTAGTTTGGAAAGAAAACTTTTACTCAGCGTTGTTTAGTCTCATTTTAGACTTTTTATCTTTGATTGTTAATGATGATGATGATGATGATGATGATGATGATGATGATGATGAAGGCGTGTGTGCAGAGCTGATGTGACCGACTCGTCCGACCTGTGGTCAGCTGACGAGCTCCAATCAGAGTCTCGGTATCAGCTGAACGTGTGGAAAGGCTTCCTCATCTGCATTCCTTATGCCGCCAGCATCGGAGGAACGGCTACGCTGACGGGGACCGCCCCCAACCTCATCCTCATTGGACAGCTCAAAAGGTGCTCTACACACTTCAATCAATCAATCAATCAATCAATCAATCAATCAATATTAGTAAACTCTCAGCATCACTACCAACAAAATATTATTTACAACCTTTCACTTAATCCTCAAACAACAATATTATCCCTTTTTTTCTTTTCTGTTTTTCTCTTTTTTAAATGTTTTTCCCTTTGTTTTCTCTTCTTTTTTCATTTTACTTTTTTCTCTCTTGTTTCTCTTTTTCATTTAATTTTTTCCTTTTTTCTCTTTTCTTTTTTTCTTTCTTTTTTCTCTTTTTTTTTGGTTTTTTTTCTCCCCCTTTTTCTTTTTTTCTTTTTTCTCTTTTTTCTTTTATTTTTTTTAGTTTTTTTCTTCACATTTTTTTTTTTCAAATTAAAAATTCAAACTAAAAGTCCATATTTTTTCCTTTCTTTTCCCAGTTATTTTCCAGACTGTGATGTCATCAACTTCGGCTCTTGGTTTGCGTTTGCGTTCCCGCTCATGCTTCTCTTCCTGTTCATGGGATGGCTCTGGATCTCGTTTCTGTACGGTGGACTGAACACCAGGTGATGATGATTTATAACATATAAAATCAATGATATTTTAATAAAGAAAGAAAGAAAACCAGTTTACAAAGACAAATGTGTGTAAATGTGATATTTTCCCAAATCGTGCATGTGAGGATATATTTAGTGTCAGGTTGTAATTTCTGCTTGACTTTGTATTAAAATGAAATAATGTCAGAATTTTTCAAAATTCTAACAATATTGCTATTTATGTTTACACACACATACCGACAACAAAGATGCACAAAATGACTTTTAACGGCACCAAACCAGACTTGGATTAATTTTAATACCAAACATTTACTAAATGACAACATAAATACACAAAATGACCAAAAATGTATAAAAAAAAACAACAAAAATACACAAAATTATGACAAAAATGTACAAAATCACATAAAATGAGAACAAAAATATTCAAAATGATTATTTTTTAATGCTAATCTTGTATTAAAAACCTCTGACTGACTGTAGGATTGATTCTGTGTTTTTGTTTTTTTCAGGTTGTGTTTTAAAACAAACGACCGCAGATCTCAGGCTGAGGCCAGAGCCAGAGCTCTGATCCTGGAGGACTACAGGAGACTGGGGCCCATAAAGTGAGAGTGTTGGTCTGCAGATCAATCAGATCAATCAGATCAATCAGATCAATCAGATCAATCAGACTCCTCCTCTCATTCTTCTCAGGTTTGCAGAAGGAGCCATTTCCTTCTTCTTCGTCCTGTTCGCCGTCCTCCTCTTCACCAGGGACCCCAAGTTTGTGACGGGCTGGTCGGTGCTGTTTAAGAAAGGGTGAGGGGTTGTGGGGGTGGGGTGTGGTGGGGTGTGGTGGGGGGTCCATGTGCTTCTATTCATGAGACGCTCAGAGTTTGATTCTCTGCAGGTACGTCTCAGACGCTGTCACTGGTGTGATCATCGTGTCCATTTTGTTCTTCTTTCCGTCTGAGAAACCGTCTCTGAGGTGGTGGAGCGACCCTGAAGGTCAGTGGGGGCGTGGTCATTCATCAATTAAGCTCCTCCCACATCCTGTTCTTTATTTTTAAATGTTGCTTTGATCACATGACTCATTAAAACTTAGGTTTAAAAACTGAGCTTTGGATTAGTAAAAAAAACGCTGTGATATCACAAATGTAGTTGTAGCCCCGCCCACTCTGATTTCATCTTTTATTGTGTCGGTTTGTTGGTGAAAAGCCAACGTCAGAAATACATTAGTTTATGTTTTAAATGAAGTTGAAGATGAATGAATAGAAACATAAGGTTCACACCACTTCCTGTGTCGCTGGAACGTCGTTTAGAATCCCAGTGGGTGTTATGGTGTGAGTGGTGACTGTTTTAACTGGTGACTGACAAATGTTAGTGTGGCTGGTTGCTGTGGGAACAGAACAAAGCGTGTGTGTGTGTTCACATAAACACTAGGGGTGGGACAAAAAATATAAACACAAATAACAAAAATCCATATTCGTCCCTGGAATTTAGACATTTATTAAGACATTAATTTGTGTATTGTTTCTGTGATTATTTTTAATCTCTCTTGGAGAAGGTTTTCTCATTTACATATAATTCTGATTTGACACATACCTGTCCTGCTTTTGGTGCTACATATTAGA
Organism: Gouania willdenowi; assembly: GCF_900634775.1. NCBI lineage: Eukaryota > Metazoa > Chordata > Actinopteri > Blenniiformes > Gobiesocidae > Gouania > Gouania willdenowi. The sequence continues at coordinate 1,456,579 of NC_041050.1, forward strand.
GAATAGCCTTTTATTATTATATCATTTATTTAACCAGATAAAATATTCACTGAGATTATAAACCTCGTTTTCAGAGGGACCTCAGACAGACATGGGAATCTGGTGGCTGTCCACATACGGCCTACACGGACAGTAAAAATCAACAGAATGACAATAAAAATCCACAAAATGACAAAAAAAAATACAGAAAATGACAGAAAAATACACAAAACGACTATTCAATTACACGAAAGGACATAAAAATACAAAAAACTATGTAAAAATACACAAAATACCAATAAAAATACACAAAACAACTATAAAAATCAACAAAACAATGATTAAAATACATAACACAACAATAAAAATACACCAAACAATTGAAAAATCGACAAACTGAGTCGTTTAAAGCCTTTTCTCAGGGTGTGTGTGTGTTTATAAATCAGTGTGTTAATAAATCAGCTGAGGAATGTTAAGACGTCTGAGAATGACTTTCTCTGTATACGTGATTACTGTAATCTGTCAAAGTTATGCTGTTGCACGTTGCCATCCACGTGCACGCTCCCTGTTTGACAGCACAGGGACACCCCCCCCATTACAATGATTCCAGTTCTGAGTAAAGCAGGAGACACATTATGGAGCTAATGTAATTATCACAGGGATCATGTCAATCATTGAGGGAGAATGTGCTGAGTCACTGTGTGCGTGTGTGCGTGTGTGTGCGTGTGTGCGTGCTACAGCTGGTCAAACAATCAGCAGGACATCAAAGAACTAAGGAACCAACATCAAAGCACATGGCTTTGATTTTAGTGAAAGGAGGACAGACTTTTAACTACATAACTCAACATGATTAAAGCACAATCTAACAGAAATTAATAAGGGGGAAAATATCAATATTAGAAATTATTCTTGTGACAATAACAAAAATCACTATTTCTCCCTAGAATCTTTTTTTGTTAATGTGTTCATAGGTTAACCCTATTATGTTGTGTATGTGCAACTATTGTTTTAGGATAAGGAAAATAAACTAATTAAAATCACAATAATTGTTACTATAGATTGACAATAAATCAAATTACTATATGTACTGTATATATTGAATCGACGCCCAAGCATCGCAATAAAATCGAAAAATTTGTATTATTTGTAATAACTCGGATGATGAATAAAATCCCAGAAATGCAAAATATAAATAGATATAATATAATATTGGTCCAACTAATAAATATCTCAGTTTTGATCTGAGCATATGATAACCTAGCCCCACCCCCTGACCATTTAACTATGCTCAACCAGCGCCGCTATATGCTAAGCTAACCCATTTATTTATTTATTTATTTATTTATTTATTTATTTATTTATTTATTTATTTATTTATTTATGTATTTATTTATTTATTTATGTATTTATTTATTTATTTATTTATTACAATGGTTATCAGCCAAAAAGTAAAAAAATGATCAGGTATTGGTTGGAAAACCAGCACAGATTGATTTACTGACAACCTGTTCTTCTCAGATGTACTCACAGTTAATTCAGTTCTTTCACAATAAAAATTATAATTTAAATAATCTATAATTTGAAATATTTTCCTCACCTGAAAAGACTGACAGTATTTGGAGGTGATGTGAACCGGCCGCTGCACAAAGCGTTGGAACGATTATAAAATTTCAACCAATAGGAGAACAGCTGCTTGTCAAATGTGCTTTAATTGATTATTTGGTTTTACTTTGTACAGTTAGTCATTTTACTTTGAAAGGAACAATTTTATTCTGTATTGTTTAGTTGGATTTGTTTCATAAATTGATTATTTCTCATGTTTTAAGTGAACACTTTATATTGATCTTTGTTTACTTCCTGTTCCAGCTCCTAAAAGGCCGTACGTTCCTCTGCTGTCGTGGAAAAAAGCTCAGGATTCTGTTCCGTGGAACATCATTTTGCTGCTGGGAGGAGGATTCGCTATGGCTAAGGCCTGCGAGGTAAAAAATATCAAAACATGAGCCGTTATAGGGTTAAATCTCCTCTATAAAGTAAAGAACTCACTATGAGTTTCTATTAGGGCTGGGTTCACGATACGATAGATGTTTGAGAAGCAAAAAGAACCATAGATTTATTATATTTTCCTTTCTAATAAACTTGGCTACATGTTGACCTTTGACATAAAAAAGGCTTTTATTTCACTAACTTACATATTTCGTCTGGGTTTCACCTTTAAAACTCAATAGGAAAAAAATTATATCTGTTGTGTATGTATTTAAAAATTTTTTATCTGTTTTAATCTTTTTAATAAACACAAATCTGGTGCATTGCATTGTGGGATGTGGAGTCCTGTAGTTTATGATTAGTCCAGTGGTTCTCAAACTGAGGTAATGTAACATTACTATAAATAATGGTTGCACTTTATTAAAAAGAGATTTATTACTGTTCCAAAATTATTTGTTATCAATAGTTATTTTTTATGAGATTTGAAGAAGAATATTTGGCATTTTAATTTTTTTCAATCATTCTTTTTAAATTAATTAAATATCTTTTTCTTTTACAGGTTATTAATAAAGAGCTTTATTACTGTTCTAAAATAGTTATTAATAGTTATTTTAGGATTTGAAGAATATTCAAATTTTTTAATCCTTTCTTTTTAATTTAATAAAAAAAATAAATTCAGAAAAGGTCACATTTTTTTTACCCCCATTGTTTTATTTATTTATTTTTTGGATAATACAAAAACATCTCATAAATGGATTAAATTGTGATTGTGATGCTTATATAAACTGAATCAAAGTGAATACTTGGATAGTTTTTGATGGTGAAACTAAATAATCAAACCTTAACGTGTAGACGTCGTCTCACTCACTGAGAACTGAATGATTAAACCTTCATCACCGTGGATCCACTACAGGACGGGTGAACTTTGACAGTTACGTCCCATCCCTGGATGTGTTTGTGTAATAATACGTTAATAATTATAATAATATTAATGTAGAACAGGAGTGGCAAACTCATTTTAGTTCAGGGGCCACATGTGGGCCACAGGTTTTAGGTTGGAAAACAAACAAATTTAACAATAATTTGCAGGATTTTGGAAAAAAATTTGAATTTACAACTGAATTATTTGGTCATTTACACAATAATTAATTTCTACTATTTTCTGCGGGTTAAATCACATGCTCTGAAGGGCCTTGAGTTTGACACCCGTGGTGTAGAATAAGACAATAATGATAATAATATCAGTGTGCTGACATTCCTTTGTGTGTGTGTGTGTGTGTGTGTTGCTGCTTCCCTGTGGTGTGTTGTGCTTGACCTTTGACCCCGCCCCCCCTCGTCGTGACGTGGACCCTGTGGCCCTGTTGGCAGGAGTCCGGCCTGGCCTCCTGGATGGGGGGCCACCTCCAGCCCATGGCGCAGGTCCCTCCAGCTGCAGCTGTGATGCTCATCACTGCTTTCCTCGCCTGCTTCACTGAGTTCGCCAGCAACACAGCAACAATCATCATATTCCTGCCCGTCATCGCTGAGATGGTGAGATGTGACCCTAAAACACTCATAGGCAACTGGTGACCCGGGGAGCCACATTTGGCCCTCGGTTTAATTTATGTGGCCCCCAAAGCAAATATACAAGAGCAAGAATACATTTAAAAAATACAAATAACTATAACATTGCAGGAAAATACGGTAAAAACACAGAAAATACTCCAAAAACACACTAAACTATTGCAAAAATTTACAAAATGACAGTAATACACAAAATTACTCAGAAAAATATACAAAATTACATAAAATGACAACAGAATTACACATAAAGACAAGAAAAACATGAAAAATAACTCACCGTACTAAAAACGACAGCACAAATACACAAAAAATACTCCCAAAAACATATATTTTACAGTACAAATACACAAAAAGACTACAGAAATGCATAAAATGCCTCACAACGAGCAAGACAACAACAAAAACACACAAAATAACTTTCTTCATGTATTAATGCTCAGATCGCTCATTAATCTAAATGCTGACATGAATGTTGATCATCTGACTACGGTGGCTGGGAAGTGTCAAGTGAATGCATTTACAGAAACGAACACAAATGCAAAAAGGTCACAAGTGTTTCCGACGGACTGATATTACAGACGGACACGTTTCTGGCAGATGTTTTTAACCCACCAGAACAGTTAAGAACAAGAAGAAGACACCGAAATGCGTATGAAAGTAAGTGAAAGTTGATTAGGATACTCTTATAGTTTTCATATCAGCCCATCACATCATAATACCCGCCCGTCTGTAATGCCGGTCCGTCGGAAACACTTCCGTTGTGGCCATTTTGCATTCGTGTTGTGACCTGTTTGCATTTGTGTTCGTTTCTGTAAATGCATTCACCTGACACTTCCCAGCCACCGTATCTGACCCTCTGATCTAACAAACACATTTTGTGGCCCTGCTGTGATAATAGTTGCGTACCTCTGCCCTAAAACGTACCGATGTCAGGCTTTATTTAGATTTTACACTAGAAAAATACCGATAATAGAAGTCATTAATTTAAAAAGCTACACATACAGTACATACTGTAGTTAACAGTGTTGGCCAAGTTATTCTACAATAATAATACACTAGTTACAGACATAAAAATGGAACATATTTGTATTACAATATCACCATCTCCAAAATGCCACTTTAAGTTACTTTTAGCTAATCGCACATTTAATCTTGTTACATTGATACCATTAGAGAATGTGACACCACAAAAAACCCATAATAATATTTAACAACAACAGGAACACATAGACGTGTGTTAATAACGTGTTCACTGTCGTCACAGGCCTTTGATCTGCACGTGGTCGAAGTTAAAGAGTCTCAGACCATCATGGTTTAGTCGACAGGACAAGTTAATGTCTGACAGGAGAACATGTGAACACAGCAGCTTCATTAGCACCACTTTTATTACTACAGTCATGTGATCATATCTGAACATGTCAACATTAGAATAACGTCCAATCAGAGCATTAACACAGGAAACTACAAAGGAACATTTTCTGTTTTTGTATGTTTCCTGTGTTTTGTCGTAGATTGATGGATCGATAAATAGCATTTTAAGTCTTCCTCAGAGAAATGAATACTATCATTTTGAATATTTTTCTGTATTTTTGTTGGCAACTTGTGTATTTTGGGAGTAATTTTGTGTTTTTGTGTATTTTTTTTCTTGTTTTGTCTTTTTTGTGTATTTTTCTGTCATTTTGTGTGTTTTTGCTGTAATTTGAAATATGTTTGTGTCATTTTGTGTATTTTGTAGTGTTTATCTTGTGTCTTTTTGTTTTGATTTTGTGTATTTTTATTCTCATTTGTGTGTTTTTCTGTAGGCGCCTTGTGTGTTTCTATTCTGTTGGTTTTACCTCATATTAAAATCAAACTCAGACTAAATATAAACCAATACATGGCAATAAAACAGTTTTATCATTAAAATGCTTTTAAATATGGTGATAATTTATGATGATTAAAGGATCAAAGGTGTGATGCTGCTTTCATGTTTTATCTGTTATGGTCTGTATTGGTCTCTCCAGGCCCTGGGGGCTTCAGTGAACCCTTTATACTTCATGATTCCTGCCACTGTGGGCTGTTCCTATGCCTTCATGCTGCCTGTGTCCACGCCACCAAACTCCATCGCCTTCGCCTCAGGTCACCTGATGGTTAAAGACATGGTGAGAGAACAAACGTCACACAGTCAAACTTCACTTTTCCACCACAATCCTTTCAATAAGTTCATCTTAAATGATCAGCTTTTAGCGCCATCTAGTGAGTAAAATATGAACTGGTTCTAAACTGAAGACCAGGGGTTTTCATCTTTGGGGCGTGACCCCATGTGGGGTCGCCTGGGAATATTTGGGTTCAGCCAAAATGTCTAGTAATAAAAAAAAGAATGTATGTATTGTTTGAAACAACTTAATTTGATATTATATGTTGTTTTTTTAACTCTGCAAAATAGATAATTTTAAATTAATAAATAACATTAAAATCATATTTTTTTAATTATATTTATTCATTTTTTATTTTATTGTAAACTTAATACAAAATATCACAGAAATAGATAAGCAGTGCAGGAAAAGGCAGAAAGCTCAGAGCTTAAATAATAATAACTGTATTGTATATTTTCACTTTCTCAAATATAAATCTAGTTAAAATGAAATATAATCTAAAAATATCTGACGTGTTTTTGTGTATTTTTGTAGGCATCTTTTGTTTTTTTGGAGGCATTTTATGTGTTTTTATATTCATTTTGTGTATTTTGTGTATTTTTTTTATTAAATAATGAATAAAAGCTTCTTTTAGTCTTTGTTTCTGCGTCCCTTTGATCTCTAACTACTTTTCTGACTTCCTGTGTTTCTAAAGGTGAAGACGGGCATCGTGATGAACATTCTGGGCGTCCTGTCGGTGGCTCTAGCCATGAACACGTGGGGCGTGGCCATGTTTGACCTCAACACGTACCCAGACTGGGCCCTGGCCCCCAACGCCTCCACCTCCAACCTCACGACCCCCCAACAACCGTCAACCAGCCTCACATCCAACTGATCCAACTCTGAAGCTTTGGCTCTTCTGACACTTTGAAGACGTTCGTCGCGTCTCAACATCTGCTCCTGTGAACATCTGGAGAGGCTCAGCATGTGTTTAACACTGCTGCCCTCTAGTGGAGGAACAGAGGAAGCATTTTAACCATGACTGTGTAAATAGAAAATCACTGGGAAATCAACTAGTTTGTTGTATATTACCCCAATAATTAATTTTTTATATTATTTTATGAAACTTGATTAATTAAAGTGTGCAAAAAAAATCAGCTGTGCATTTAGGACCAACATTACCTGCAAATGACGAGCCGCGACCCAACTTCAGTGTCAGTAAATAAACATTTGACACAGTTTGTTGCTCGAAAGAAGTAAATTCAGTGAATAATTATTTCATCGGTTTGTTATTTTGCAAAATGGCTGATGTCTGATACTAAGTTTTTATTGATAATGTGTCGATAATATCTATCATCACTTTAATGAATTATGGCCAAATTAACCAAAGAAGAAGAAGTATAACTGCAGTTTTGTTTTTATCTCCAAACTCAAAATAAATCAAACAAAATGCAAATTAAAAAGAGAAAAATGCTAAATAAGTATATTAAATCAACATCTCTTCCTATTCAAGTGTAAGTCCATCCTAAAACCACTTGTTTCCACTGTTCACATTTCAGCCTCAATGTTTAAATGTCTTATATTTAGTAGTAAATGTCAGAGTGACTGCCCTCTATGGGTTTAACGCTGCTATTACAATAGAATGTTTCTATTGGCTGAGATTAGAACAGTCACTGTTGGCCCCGCCCCAGGGGCGTCAGTGTAGAACTAACACTAAATCCTCAAAATGTCCACGCACCAGTGACCTTTGACCTTTAAGAGCACAATGGATGACAAAGTGATTAATATCCACAGATTAATAATGTTTTTAATTCTTTGTAACTGGAGCTTTTGTTTTGTATTTAAACCAGTGACATTAAAGATGATGTCAAAGATATTTTCTCATGTTTTTACTGCTGGGAAATAATTTATTTAGTTTTAATGAAAAAAACATCCAACACATTTATTACCTGAGCCAGGAGTTCTCAACCTTGGGGTCAAAGACACAGTGAGGGGGTCACCAGGTGCCTTCAAGAAACCTATTAAACTATTTTCATCATTTTTCTTGCCATATTTTTGCTCCTTTTAATGTATTTTTGCTACATTTCTCCCATTTCTGACACTTCTCCATCACATTTTAATGCCTTTTCTGCACATTTTTTTCCACTTTCCAAACATGTTCAGCACTTTTCACCTAATGTCACATATATTGACCCATTATTGTCACTTTTAACCTCTTTTCACCATATTTCATAATTATTTTTGCCAATTTAACCACATTCATCATTTGTCATGCCCATTATTTGTCATTTTAAACTAATTTCTGTCCGGAACCAATTTCTGTGTTTTTAAAAATCCCATTTCACCTCCTTTTCCACCATTTTTGGCCACTTTGAACCATTTTATTAGTGATTAAAACCAGGATTTCCATCTTTAAGATGACTATTATAATAATAATAATAATAAACGTTCCTGGATAACAGTGGATATTATTCAGATGAATAAATAAATGTGGTTATCACAGATTCATAGAACAATAGACCATCATTTATTCCCCCTTATAGATGGTCCTGTCTCCACATGACTGTTCTTCAATGTTCATGTCTATGTTCAACCACCTTCAGGTCATGTTGCTGTCAGTCACACGTGTTGTAACCTCGTGTGTGTGTGTGTGTGTGTCATTCCTCTTCCATATGAGTCATACACACCTACTGTTCATGTTTATTTCTATTCTTCTGAGGGAAGTTGTCGGTGATGAACAAACACTTCCTCTTTGTATCATGTGATCACTTCTTTTATTCTGAAGTCTTTATTCACAGAGGATGAAATCCATCTCACAGAGGCTCCTTCTGCCTTTAAGGTCAGTTTCAATTCTTTATTTTTAACGTCAATGTATTGTAATGTATTTTTCTCCCATAAATCCTTTTGTTGTTTTGAAAATTGTTATTGTCCGTACAAAATCAGTCCTAACATTGTAAAATTATTTTTTAGAATGAAATGGCACAAAGATTGATTTGGTGATATTGTTTAATATTAGAATAAATCCACTGGTTTATCAGTGCTCAATAAGAAGGTTGACCATTTGATTCGTCTCAGTTTAGTTTCAAACTGCGCTGAAAACAAACGTGAAAATATTTGGGACAAAACAAGAAACTTTATTGTACGGATGCTCTAGCGTAAAGACTTTACCGAGGACCACGTCATCAACATTTACATTAACATTTAGAATAATCACCAACTGAGCATTAATTACCACAGGAAAGAAAGTCATTATATTCTATGTTCACGTGAGCTTAAATGACTGTTAGTAATCGTTGTTTTGTTGTCATCATGTACGTCTGAAGTCGGTATGTGTTTTTTTTTATGTCATTTTTTTGTTGTTCTGTATTTTTGTTTCGTTTTGTACGTTTGAAGTCGTTTTGTGTATTTGGAGTGTTTCCGTTTAGTTTTTTCATGCGTGTGTCTCCTCCAGGAGCAGATTCCGCTCCTCCTACCAGGCTCTCCGTGGTGTCCTTGTCCACCTGTGGGGGGTGTACTCCTCTCCAGCTCCATGGGGCAGGGACCTCCTCACTCTGCTGTGTCTGTGCTTCACTCTCTCCGTGGTCACTGGTTTCCTCCTCCATCACTGGTTGTCCCACACCCTGAGGTACCAGCACACGGCCTCCCTGCAGACGTCCTGCGTCCACAGCCTGGTCCTGTTCCTGGTTACCTCCCTCTCTCACCCTCTACGATGTGTGCTGACCCTCACGCTGCCCACCGTCTGCACCAAGCAGGGCCGTAAGCTCCTGCTGTCCACCTCCATCATGGTCCTGGTGCTGAACGTTGTCCCAAACATCTCCCTCAATGTGGGTGCGGTGACTCGAGTGCTCAAGTGCACGGCAGAAGGTTTCACCAGGACTCTGCTAAACTCGTCCCACCCTCTGAACCAGGTGAGACAGGACCTGGTGGATGAGGTGATCAGAGTGAAACGAGAAGACCTGAGCATGGTCAAAACTCTGAGAACACTGAACCATGTGACCCGTGTGGATGTGTCCCAGGTGAGGAGCAGGTTGGAGAAGATGATCTCACAGATAGAAGATGACTTCTCTCAGGCCACCAGCGTCCTGAAGGACTACAAACTGATGTCCAACCGCGTCCTGGCTGCTGTGTTTGTGGTTCTGCTCATTGTTGAGTCAGCTCGGTACCTGAAGTCCTACCTGATGGTGGTTCAGGTCCAAAACAAAGATCTGGTCCAGAGAAAAGCTCCAGATGGAGGTCAGAGACCAAGCTGTGAGGTCACAGGTCAGGAGGTCACGTCAAGCTTCCTGTCCCTGTTCCTGGTGACCCTCCACTACGTCTCCATGCTCCTCCTCCTCCTGATGGACTACATCGTTTATCACATAGTCCAGATCATCGTCCCATGGTTTATGGACTTCCCTCCAACGTCTGCAGTCATCAGCGTCGACTACACGGTAGAAAGTTCTCATTCAGCTTCTCATTTATGGGTCAATTGTAAAGTTGTGCATGAGAAAAATAAACTGCAACTTTTTGCAACAAAACACATTTAAAAAACTAGATTTACAATCATATTTGTAAAATTTGTGATATTTTTTTTTTCTTGAAAAAATATAATGTTGATTGTTGTTAAATCTAAATGTTAAATCTGAATCTAAATCTTAAATCTAAAATGTAAAATCTGAATCTAAATGTTCAATTTAAATGTTAAATCTAAATGTTAAATATTAAATGTTAACTCTAAAATGTTCAATCTGAATTTAAATATTAACATTTGATGTAGTTTTATAAACACAAACCTAAATGACACCATTTCAGTTTTAAAGGAACCCTCACTGAGGTTTACGTCGACATCGTTAACTTTTCCTGTTTTTTTTTTTAGAGCAACTAAAAGCAGCACAAATTGTGATTTTGACTGAAAAATCTACTAAATGATGTAAAAATCAGGCTGAATGTTTCACTCCAATAGAAAACAATGGGATGTTTACAGGCAGTGGGGCCTTGTGACATCATCAATCACATGATTTCAAGATGGAGGAACACAGGCTCTAAAACTGTAAAGTAGTTTTAAAAGTTTATTAAATGAATATGGTGCATAATAATATGTTAGACATAGATCTACTAATAAGGACATTTTAAAGACATTTTTAAAAACAATGGAGGATCCATTAAAGAGAACTTTTTAGTGACTAAGTCTTTGTGTTTTCCAGGTGAGCTGGTTTCCTCCTGTTCTCTGCCTCCTCCCTAAATCATGCTACTCCAGAGAACTCACCAGCTTCCACAAGGACTACAGGTGGGACTTCAGCCCTGAGCCGGAGCTCTGCCACGTGACCACGTCTCCTCCCAACCCAGGAGTGGTTCTTCTGCTGGGCTTCCTCTGGATCCTCTCCTACTGTCTGGTGTTCCTGGAGGTTTACGCCAAGAGGCTCCGCAGGAACATCTCAGCATCGTTCTTCAGGGAGCAGGAGGAGGAGAGATCAGGAGGCCTCGTTTGATCTGAGACTATGAAGTTTATTCTTCACCTCCTGTTATCTGAGCCACTGACCCACAGCCTCTGAGGAACTATAGGAACGCTGGAGTTTATCTCCAGATCAAAGAACAAGCAGAGAAACAGAGGGAAAGTTGGAAAGATGAAGAAAAACAAGGATATGTTGAGTTTTGTGACACTTTGAGTGAGAGAAGATGTGGTTTGAGTCTGAATCAAGCTCACATAGAGGCCAGCAGGAGACTTTAATACTTAGTTTAATTAATTATATGGATTTATTTTCCCTTAAGTTAGTCTTTAAATGTGTTCAAGGGATCCTCCATTGTTTATACAAATGTGTCTAAAATCTTCTTATTAGTAGATCTATGTCTAACAAAACACATTATTATGCACCATTTTCATTTAATTAACTTTTAAAAACACTTTACAGTTTTAGAGCCTGTGTTCTTCCATCTTGTAATCATGTGATTGATGATGTCACACGGCCCCACTGTCTGTAAACATCCCATTGTTTTCTATTGGAGTGAAACATTCAGCCTGATTTTTAGATCATTTAGCAGATTTTTACATCAGAAAAGTTAAAGATGTTGATGATCTGCCACCGCACGGGCCGACAGTTCCAACTCTGTGGTTTGGTAGTAGACAATGAAACAGAGAAGAAGAGCTCTCCAAAGGGACCTTTACTCTACCTTAAACAGTGCGCTGACACGCTCTGGTGGCTGATGTTACCCAGTAAATCACAGACTGTGTAAAGACGCACAAACACTGAACCCTGTCTGTTAAACACCAACACGTTTTAATCTCTGAACTGGATTATGGAAAGAGTGAATAATGAAAGTTTTATGTTGGCGACATACAGAGAACCTGCAACTGGGGTTAGTTTCCCAGCATGCATCACAGTTTGTGAGAGATTATTCAGTGCAATGCGAGTCACTGCATGTCAGTACTATTAGTCCGTCAGATATGTATCAACATCAGGCAAAGGTGTTCACTTCTGGAAGAAAACATGAACATGTTCTGCTGCTGGTTATAAATGTGTGAATGGGTTTGGTCCAGAATACATCAGTGACATGTTCGTCAGGTATGAACCCAGCAGGTCTCACAGATCTATGGACACAGGTCAGATAGTGGAGCCCAGAGTTCACAGTAACCATGGTGATGCTGCTTTTAGTTGTTATGCTGCAAAGAAGTGGAACAAACTGCAGCAGAGCTGAAGTCAGCATCACATGTGAACATTTTTAAATCAAAGTTAAAGGAACTTTTTTTCTCTACTGCATATGATTGAGAGATTTATGGTCATGTTGTTGATGTAATGATGATTTTACTGATGATTTTAATTGATTTTATTGATGATTTTAATTGATTTTACTGATGATTTTAAATGTTCTTATTGATTTTAAACAATTGAATGTTTTATCATGTAAAGCACATTGAGTTGCCTTGAGTATGAAATGCGCTATACAAATAAATTTGCCTTGCCTTGCCATGTGTACTTGTGGGTTTTAAGTTGAGCTGAATCCATTGTTTATGGGTAGTACGCTGGCAACCAAATGGTTCCCTCCTTAAAATGAAAAAATCAAAGATGGCCGCCATCAGTATTGCCAATTTGGATATTTTGTCATGACTTTGGTTCTATTTGACATAGAAGAATGATCCCAGTGGTGAATTATAGGTTATAAGAATTATAGGTCAAGGGATTTAATATTATGTCATAAAATACAGTAAATTGTGTTCAGAGCATGATCCAAGATGGCTGCCATCCATATTACAAATTTCAATCTTACCATAACTTCAGTTCTGGTTGACGTAGAAACATGATCTTTGTGGCAAAATGTTGATTTTTGGGAACATGGATTGTGATCAAATGGCTTAAAGTATTATATCTTGCATATAGAACAATACGGCATGGTGGCCATCTTGGATTTCTTGATTTTGAGTGGGAACTGTTTGTTTTTCAATGATCACATTAAAAATGGATTCAGCATACTCAAAACTTACACATTTTCATACTTTCTTCCAGAAGTGAATATCTTTTTGACATATCTGCTGTATCTGTAACTGAACAGAAAATAAACAATAATCTACATTCTTACATTGAAAATAAATCAAAATTGTTGAATATTTGTGAGAAAAAAACAGATTTGTGCAGGTCTGTCAACATGTATTCCTTCCTTTCCTCTGACCTCACAGTAGTGTGGTGCTGTGACCTTATGTAAATGTTAGCGTGTGTTTAGATTCAAATATTCACCTGCAGCTGTGATCTGATCTGATCTGATCTGATCTGATCTGAGTTGGTTTGAAGACAAAACTCTGTGTAGGTGTTAAAAAAGTGAAAAACTGGAGCATTAGTGCACTCACCTGCACTGTTTATTTTGTGTGTGTGTGTGTGTGTTTGTGTGTGTGTGTTCGCAGCTCACTGCCTCCGAGTGCAACCCTGCAATGTGTTTCTCACACACACACACACACACACACACACACACACACACACACACACACACACACACACACACACACACACACACACACACACACACACACACACGCACACACACACACACACACACACACACACACCTTGCTGAACATGTTAATGTCCATGTAAAGGTCACTGAGTGATGTTTACCTCTCCCCCAGGTTTCCTTTCCCTCCCACTAGATGCCACTACGGCGCTTTGTAAAATGCCTCCTCAGCACATTTTCTCCTCATTTCTCAGCTTTATTAAAGTCTCAGGTGACTTTGATGAATCACATCCAGCTGCTTCTGCACACATCCCATAATTCAGAAGTCTATTTTTATCACCCAGCCCTGCCCCTTAAATAAACCCTTTATCTTCTTATCTTTATCTTTTATAATATAAAAAACTAAACACGCAGCAGCTTCAGAGGAAGTTTATTTCAGGATCTCATCCAAGAATAATCGTTATCTATTTTTACTCCTGACTTTTTACGCCTAAAAATCCTGCAGCCTGTGGAGATCACATGACTTATGCATTATTCATTGTGTGTGTGTGTGTGTGTGTGTGTGTGTGTCATTATAATAAAATAAACTCCAGATTCGATCTCAGCTGCTTCTCCTAAAGGTTCATAGAAATGTTAATTTGACCTAAATCAGCTGCACACACACACACACACACACACACACACACACACACACACACACACACACACACACACACACACACACACACACACACACACACACACACAGCGTTAACAACAATAAAGCTGAACACAATTGTTCAAACACTGTCATTAACATCAAACCATGAGCAGATCTGTTTAATGTTCTCCTCTCCTCATACGTCTCTATGTATTAGGGCTGTAACGAAATAGTTAACTCACGATACAAAATGAAATACGATGTAGGGCTCATGATAGGAAATACTCCTGATATGATATGAAAAATTAAAATGTTTTGTGTCTGTCATTTATTGTAATTTTATTGTTGTTTTGTGTTGTTGGACTCATTTTTTGGTGTTTTTGTCTTTTTGTGTATTTTATTTCCTGATGCATTATTTAGTTTTATTTTCATTCATTAATTTTTTTTCTGGGTTTACTTTATTTATTTTATTCAGTTGTAGAATATTCTTCTGTTTAATGTTAAAATATCTGTAACTCATTGGTTAATAATAAATGGGTCAGTATTTCTCATCCCTACAGTATTTATGCTGACTATTGTTCTCTGACTAAAACCACTCAAACCTTTTCTAACATTAAACTCCACAAAATAAGTCATAAATGTATGATTCATGCTGATATCGTACATGGTCGATATCGGTATCGACCTTATACAATATCGTCAATATATCGGTATGGTATCAGAAGTGAGATATTCAAATCTGAAAATGGAAGAAAAATAAGGACACTAAATTGTCCATATCTCAAAAAGTGTTCATCAGATCAAACTAAACATTTACAGTGTGAATATTGAATAATTACAGAACAATTGGTAAAAAATTCTGAATTTTTTGAGACCGAAGTGCGTGGAATGTTGTAAACTTGTTGTAATGACATGAAATGACTCAGGTGTTTGAAACGCTAACAGCTGCACACAGGTGACAGGTGAGTTAGTGAATTAGTAAAGCTACAGGTGATCTTAACATGTGCTAATGCTAATTAGCTCCGTGACATAGAGGATGTTTGTTGGTGAGCTTGTTGTTTCTTCGTTCTTAAAAAGTAAATAGTAAACTGTACTGTATGTGATTATGTGCTTTATTAGTAGTTAGCACTTCTGCCTCGCTACAGTAAGGCCTTGGGTTCAATTCCCGGGCTTGATGCCTTGCTGGGTGCTTGCATTAGTCTTTCTCCAACAATCCAAAATGAAGAATGTGATTTTTTAAGTGAAGTTTTCCCACAGCAGTGAACGTTTGTTTGTGCAGGATGTTTCCTACAATTGGAACATTTCTCGAACTGATTTCAGGATAAAAGCAGAGATTTTAGGGCAGGATCGTTTTTTGTCAACAGAGCCTGAGGAGAGGAATCCTTCCTTTAACCTGATGATGTCTGTCTGCGTTTCTTCCATTTTAATTCCAACTGGTGGCCTTTGGCAGGAAGCTCCTCAGCACTAAAGTAGATAAGATCTAAACAACACTCTTATTTAGTGCAATTACATTAAAACGACCAATCAGGCCTCAGACGTAAAGGTGAAACACAGACTTCCTGCTGGTTTTCATTCACTAATCATAGGTTTGTGTCGTAGCACGATGCTTTTAGAGCTCTAAGTGCTGTTTTTATACGTTACACAGTGAATGAAATGGTCAAAGAGAGAGAGAGGGAGAGAAAGGGGGAGGAGCATAGGGAGAGAGCAAGAGAAAAGGATGATGATGATGATGATGATGATAGCATCAGTGATGGTCCAACCTGAGGACTGTATACTGTATATTGTAAACCTGACAGAGAAGAAGCTGCTTCTGACTCAGTGATGGTGAGCATCACACACACACACACACACACACACACACACATATACTCTTTATTATTATTATTATATAATTATTATCATATGAGTACATTTAATAGGATTGTATTTTGTGCATTTTTGATGTTATTTTAAAGCTTTTCAGTCATTTTTCTGTAATTTTTGTGTTTTTGGAGTCATTTTCTGTATTTTTGTTGTTTTTGTGCATTTTTGTGTCATTTAATGTATTTTTGATGTTGTTTTGGGTTGTTGGTGTCATCTTTGTCCATTATTGCTTCTGCTTTTTTTGTGATTTTCTGTCATTTGTGTGTTTCTGGAGTCATTTTATGCATTTCTGTTGTCCTTTTTTCCCCATGTACATTGTGTTTAATATTAATGCACTATATTTAGCTTATATTTATATTTTCAGCTTAAGATGACAGGAGTATCTGTTCACTCGCATTATTGTTAACTGATATTATTTTACTTATTATCATTATTGGTTGTTATTGTTATAATTATTATTGTTATGCAGAGCAAATTCCAAACTTGGCCAAACAAATTTTATTCTGATATACTTTTTTTTCCACACAGAAAAACTATTTCATTATTTAATTCTTTCCTTCAGAAATCTGAATTTTAGCGCCTGAAAAAGATGAAAGCACTGATTTGTTTTATTTTGATTCATTGAGTTTTTTTCATGGTTTTCTTTATTTTTTTTATTATTTATTATTTTATCAAATTGTAGAATATTGTTGAATATTCTTCTGTTTAAGGTTAAAAAGTTCCAGGTGGCGGTGGGGGAGGGGAGGGGGGCGGAGCGTCTTTCTGCACAACATCCTGGTTATATATTCAGACAGCTTTGATGCTGGTTTGTTTGACTAAAGACATGCTTAACATTACTAAGCACTACAAAATAAGTCAGAAATGTATGATTAATGCTAATATCATATGAGATCTTCTTCTTCTTCTTCTTCTTGTGTGAAAAATCCCCTAACTTTGCATAAAAGTTCAATCCCATCCTAAATTACCGCAGCTGCAAAAACAGGCCAATCGTCCTAAAGGTGGCGCTACAACAAGCCTCTGAGTTGTTTTTTTTTTTTGAATATTCACAACAAATCAAACAAATGTGCTACAACACTGAAGAAACATCTGTACATTTTGTTCACTCCGACACAGTCTTTCGTAGCGATGTTTAAGAGCATTTGAATCTGTAAATTTCGAATCTATTTGACTTATTCTTCCCTTCAGAAATCAGATTTTTAGCGCATGAAGATGATGGAGAACAACACGACGGTGTTCCAGGACGTTCCTCGGGTGGTGAATCTAACGGAGGTGCCTGTGAAGCCTCTGGAGGAGCAGGTCATCACCATCTTCCTCACCATGCTCATCTGTGGCGTTGGAATAGCAGGAAACATCATGGTGGTTCTGATTGTTCTCCGCACCAAACACATGGTGACCCCCACCAACTGCTACCTGGTTAGCTTAGCCGTAGCAGACCTCATCGTGCTGCTAGCCGCTGGTCTACCAAACATCTCTGACGTTGTGGCGTTCTGGGTTTATGGATACACCGGGTGTTTGTTCATCACGTATTTCCAGTACCTGGGCATCAACGTTTCATCGTGCTCCATCACGGCCTTCACCATCGAACGCTACATCGCTATCTGTCACTCCATCAAAGCCCAGTCCCTGTGCACGGTGTCGAGAGCCAAGAAGATCATCGCTGGGGTCTGGATCTTCACCTCCCTCTACTGCACCCTGTGGCTATTCCTGGTGGACACAGATGAAACGCTCTACGCTAACGGCGTGGTGGTGACGTGTGGATATCGCGTGTCCAGGAGCCTCTACATGCCCGTCTACTTCATGGACTTTACCCTGTTCTACGTGATCCCTCTCCTCCTGGCCACCGTCCTCTACGGGCTCATCGCTAGGATTCTGTTCATGAGTCCTCTTCCTCTGCACCTCAACGACCCAGAAGGTGGAGGATCGGTTCATCACGGACACGCCAACAGCACCAGGAAGTCCTGCAAGGGAGCCGTGTCTGCTAGGAAACAGGTACTGGAGAAAGACCAGTGGAATAACAACAAGAGACTATAGGACAGATAAGATCAAATACAACCAGATTAAATAAGAGTCTAGAAAATATATGAGAAGAAAAGTTGAGCTAAAGTAGAACAACATAGATTGGATTATGTTAGATTAGATCAAATTTAAACTAGGTTAGATGAAATCAGAATAGATTAGAACTATTTAGATCAGATTAGGTCAGATTCAATCAGATCATATTAAGTACAATTAGATTAGATTAGATTAAATTAAACGTAGATTTGATCAGATTATATTATATTAGATGACATCAAATTGATCAAATTTAGAACAGATCCGATTAGATCAGATTAGATTACATCACATTACATTACATACAGATGAGATCAGGGTTGATTAGATTACATTTAGATTAGATCAAATCAGATCAGATTAGATTATATTAGATTGGATTAGATCAGATTAGATCAGATGAGATGAAATTAGATTAAATTTAGATAATATCATATTACATTAGATTAGATCAAATCAACTGGCGCCCTGTCCAGGGTGTACCCCCGCCCAGCGCCCTATGAGAGCCGGAGATTGGCACAAGCAGACCCCCGCGACCCTGATAAAATGGGAATAAGAGGGTATGAAGATGGATGGATGGATGGATAGATCAAATCAGATTAGATTAGATTACATTTAGATTAGATTAGATTAGATTAGATTAGTATGAAGTAATTATGATGAAGTGGCTCTCTGTCTAGGGTGTACCCCCGCCTAGCGCTCGATGACTCCAGCAGACTCTGACAAGGAGCTAGTGTGATGGGAGAAGGATGACGATGATGATTGGAGTAAAAAAAGATCAAATCATACTTTCATTTTTCCAACAATGGGAGGTTCTGTTATTATGTTAAAATAAAATGATAAGAAAATATAGCATAATGTGAGCAAAGCAGGAAACCTGGTCATATTTAGCTATGTCTGTGCTAAGTGAGCTAATGTTTAGCTCGATCTGTACTAAGTATGCTAATGTTTAGCGTCCGTGCTAACTGTGCTAATGTTTAGCATCTGTGCTAAGTGCGCTAATATTTAGCTCTATCTGTGCTAAGTATGCTAATGTTTAGCGTCCGTGCTAACTGGGCTAATGTTTATAGTCTGTGCTAAGTGTGCTAAGTGTGCTAATGTTTAGCATCTGTGCTAAGTGTGCTAACCTGGTCTTCTTCTCTAACAGATAACCAAGATGCTAGTGGTGGTGGTCGCCCTCTTCGCCGTGCTATGGATGCCCTACAGAACTCTGGTGGTGGTCAACTCCGTGGTGGATCCGCCGATCCACAACACGTGGTTCCTGCTCTTCTGCCGCATGTGCATCTACACCAACAGCGCCATCAACCCCGTGGTTTACAACCTGATGTCTCAGAAGTTCCGCCTGGCCTTCAAACAGCTGTGTAAGTGCAGCAAGCGTCACAAGAAGAACCAGAGCAGCGCGCCCACGTATTACTGCGTCATGAAGAACTCGTCACATGAGAGCAACGAGCCAATCACGGAGCAGGAGGAGGTCGGACATAAAAGACCCAACAATGACGATGAAGAAAGCACGCTCGGCATTTCTTAACCAGGTCAGGTAGGGTTAATCAGGACAGATGTAGTCAGGGGAGGCGGAGTCTCACTTTTCTAAATCTAATGATCTTTTTATTTTCAATACCGTTTTTGTCTTATCCAACAAATTCTATCACATTGGACATTTTTTCCACAACCAGCGCCTTTGGTAGTTAAAGTGTACCTGTAGTGGAAATGTTTATAACAAAAAATGTGTTTAATGTATTACCATTAAACAACATATGTGCACTTTTTTAATGAAAAAAAAACACCATAAAAGCATTTTTAGAATGATTTTATACCTTAGATCAGGGGTGTCGTACTCATTGTAGTTCAAGGGTCAAATACGGACCAGTTGGATTTCAAGTAGACCGGAAATTTTAGGCGGTAAAACAAGCAATTATTCTGCCCTAAAAATTAAAACATGAAAAGTAATGGAAGTTACAGACAAAATCCAAAATGATTGCCATCAATCTGTGAGTCCTGGCAAATATTGTGGCTATTGATTGAATGTAAGTATTTGGAAGTGCTGAGATATCTACAACTGAATGACTTGGTATTTCTACACTATGATTCATATTTTCTGTGTTTCTGACTTTCTTCTGCGGGCCGAATTTGATGCTCTAAAGGGCCGGATTTGGCCCCCGGGCCTTGAGTTTGACACGTGTGCCGTAGGGCATAAACTATGGAGAGTTGCCATTTTGCCCAGGATATGACATATGCTTTTTGGCCTGATCTGTGGCTTTAAATAAATGGTGCATTGTGGGAGGTAGAGGCGTAACAGGAAGTGTAGTTTTTCTGTTAGCGCTGTTCATGTGAAACCTTCTCCCTCGGTGATTGTAGATTAGAAGAGGATTAAATATCATGTTTCTCACCAACTACCTAGAGGACAGAGCTGTTGTTAGCAGCAGAAACGAGCCATGGCTGAGTAGTTAGGTGTTGGAAGTGCACAAATATGGTTAGAAACTGTGAGGAAAGCTGCGTGAAAGGACATGTGTTCATTGACTACCTCTGAGGATCAGCACCTGAAACAACAGGTAAGTTCTCCTGACAGAGTTCATCATTTAGCCACAAGGAAATAAGAGGGAACAATGTGGTGGGGGTGTGGGTAGTGCCATGACACCCCCCCATAGTATCCCCTGTAATAGTGATCTGAACAAGTAAGTTTACAAGCTGTATTAAACCACTTTTTTTGAAGGAATTCTGTCCATTAGCTTAGCCTGTTAGCTTAGCCCACAGATCCCTCTCATACCACCCAAAGTGGTGTGAACGTAAACGTTTTAAGTGTGTATCTCATACCAATATTATGGGGCCAAGGTCTGGGTAACTCTGACTTAGTGTCGTTATTTGGCTCAGAGATTAAATGTTTCTGTTGTTATAGCAACCATTAGCTTTAAACTCCACCATTGTTCAGAAACTGTAGACCAATCAGGAATCAACGAAAGTGTGTCATATCCTGTCCAAAATGGCAGCTCTCCATAGTTTTTGCCCCAAGGTAAAAAAAATCGATCTAAAAAGTCCTTTTGCGTTTTTTGTTATGCACATTTACACTACAGGTACACTTTAACAGGAGTTATTGTTTTAATGGGCATTTCTGTCTCATGTGAAAAATGTGACCACATTTTATGTCAAAAACATTTATATCATAAAATTTTTCACCTAACGCACGTTTTTATTCAGAACATTTTTCGTCAAATAGAAAAAATAATATTTTTTTGTCGTAAATGAAGAGTGCTACAACATCTTTGTCGTGAAGAACGTTTGAAAAGTCAAGGTGAGAACATGCAAAATGTTTTTTTAAACCCATCCCACCGTACGTCGCTGCTGTGTGTGGATAATAATGGCATTTATTCTTCCCATTCCTTATCAATAATACAGTTCCTTCTTCACAAACTGGAGGAATAAAGACAAAATGTAAATAATAATAGGATAAAGAACAGAAGAAAGTGACGATCTTTGGCCTTTTCCTCCTCTCCTTGAACCACTCCTGTGTCACCGCAGCATGTCTGGGTCGACATGGAAAAGACATTTTAGGAGTGGAAATTCCCCTCAGAGAAAAGCAGGAATTCTTGCTGGAGTGTGTTTTCCTGTTTTCATTTCCCTCGGGCCTCTGTGGCCTTTCTCACTGTTGTTGTTGATTGCATTGAGGCTCTGATACAGAAATCTAGCACACATTTCTGCTTTTATCAATGAGTACACGCGTAATGGAAACGACTTATACAACAAATATGGAAATGAGTCTTAAATGAGAATAGCTTGGAAGGATGACTAAAACAAGATGGAAATGGATAACATTTAGGAGAAAAGTAGTGAAACCTCAACAAAAATGCTATCATAAACTATATTTGTCCAATCACTGGGCAAGTCAATGTGAAGGGGCGGGGCTTGATGTTAAACTAGCTCAAAGGTTCTCAAACTTTTTCTGCCCTGCCCCCTTTGAAAAATGAAAAACTCTCAGGTGACCTTTTTTGAAAATAATCTAAATTTGGACAATTTTTTATCAAATCTCTTAAAAATAACTACATTTTAAAACAGTAATAAAGCTCTTAATTAATAAAGTACAAAAAAATAATTCTCGCTTAAGGTTCAACAAGGCTATTCATGACGTCATGCCCCCACCTAGGGGGCGCCGGGGGACCACTGAACTAGCTAATAAGAAAGATGAAACATGCAGATACCAGCTTTATTACAGAATTAACAATAGTCAACTAAAATCCTCTATTAGTTCAGTCAGTTTCTGAAATGAATCTACTCAAAGTGTAAACACATTCTGACACCTAAAAAAAACAACTCAATTAGATTTTTGTTCAAATACAATTCACACCGAAAGCGACTTCAGCGACTCTGGCGACTAGATTACGCTCAAAATCAATTAAAATCACCTGATTTTCAAGTGACACGACTCACAAAGTTACAGCTACTGATCTGAGTCGCTGGAAGTCGGTTGAACTTTTCAAGCGACTTCGAGTGACGTTGTGTAGCAACATCCAGTTGGCAACGAGCTTCTCTCTACGTCACTAATCTGGCACAAATCTCTAGAGGGATCGGCTGAACTGACAGAATCAGAATCAGAAAAGTTTATTTTGCCAAGTACAGCTCGGATCGAATGTAGAAAGTAAAAGTCACCAAATATGAGGAAGAGTGCGATGGCGTTATGGGTAGGAAGAGGAAACACAGACAGAAACCAGAGTGAAACTAGAAAACAACAACGTGAGGGTTGGAATATGTTGTAAGGACAGACATGGAGCATATTTCTTCTTCTCCTTCCTGAGAAGTCTCTACTCCAGTAACAGCGCCACCAAACCATCGGATCATGCAACTGCATCAGGTTTTTTGTTCAGTTTAAAGCGACAACTAAAGCAAAACCAGACGTTACAATGATCAATGTTACAGAAATGTTTTTCTCTATCTTTTCATAAACTGACACTTGTATTGTATCTATTTTGTGTGACGTGTGTTAAGCACCTCTAAGTGTTGTAGTTGTAGTTGTGAGTCTTTGTCAGCAGTGTTGTGTTTTAGTGATGTTGGCTTGATTGTTGTGTTAAAATGTGTTGTGTGTGACCTATTTGGTGTATTTATGAGGATGGACAAACTGGAATATTACGCAAATATTGTTATGGCAGTGGTTCCCAAACGGGGGGTGCGCGCCCTTGGAGGGGGCATGATGTCATGTATGGCATTGCTGAACTTTGAGCATGAAAAATATATTTCAATATTTTTTCCTTGCACTTTATTTTAAGAGATTTGAAGAAGAATAGTGCACATTTTTAATTTTTAAAAAAAGATTACACGTTTTTTTTTTTTGCAGTGATGGGGGGGCGCCCTGAGAATTTTTCATTCTTAAAAGGGGGTCGCAGCAGAAAAGTTTGGGAACCACTGTGTTATGGAATATCAGAGGTTCACACAGAGTGAGCTTGGACACACAAAAAACTCCGAAATATAGAAAATTACATCACAAACAGACAAAGAGGCACAAAAATAAAAGCAGATTACATGTGTGTAAATTTTTTCAAATTAATAATTGTCATTGTTGTTTGAAAAAATAAGACAAAAACTATGATGAAAATTTTAGATCATAAATGTAGTTACTGATGTTGCTTTCTCACCCCGGTCGTAGATTAAAGCTAACGTGTCGTGGCCATAATTTTAAAGCACGTGTCGGTGTCGTATCTAAAGTCAGTCACAGCTGAAGGATGAAACGAGCAAAGCTCCAGTCACAGCCTCTGAATCATTTCTGTCTTTATGTTTCTGACTATTCTTGATGTTTTATGACCCTACACACATCCATAACGGTACGTTTCGTTCTCTGTGTATTAAAACATAATCAATACAATCATATTCTCTGTGTCTTCTTTAAAAGATGGAAATCTAATACAATCTGTTGATGTGCAGATGGAAATGTTGAAGGACTTTATTAATATCGTCCTGCGTGCTGAGGTTTTTATGATATATTAAGTGGTTTTTATTTAAAGTGTTTATTATTGTAAAGAAGACGACACGTGTTGAATAAAGAGGAGCTCCATTCCTGGAGAGCTGCTGTCCTGCACGTTTAACATGTCTAACTGAATCTAATGATGGTGTTGATCACATGATAAACTGATGGTAATGAGCAGTGTAGGGTGAACAGGCAGGACAGGGGCTCTCTAGGACTCCTGGTTTATTTCAGTAACAAGTAAAGTTTGTATAAAATGTGTCCTTTATTCTTTGGAAACATATTGTTTTTCTGTTTTATTTCTATTTTTTTTCTTTTGTTCTTTATTTTCTTCTGGGTTTTTTTTCTCTCTTTCTATTTCTTTCTTTTTTCATTTTTTCCAATTTTTTGCTCAATGGACTCCAAACTTGTGACATCATCTTCAGACTTTTCTACACAAACTATCCGCACACATTTATGATCTATTAAATAGTTTTCCTACAGATCATCAAAATCAATGCTCATTTAAAACAATGACAAAATATTAAAGTAATTTAGAATAATGTTTGGAAATTATCAGAATTTTATTTGAAAAACTAAATTTTTTACAGAATTTTTAAATGTTGCTCTCTTGTGAATATTTGGAGTCAATGCAAAAATGTCATTTTTAAAGATCATTTTTTCCTTAATGGAGCCAATAAATCACTGTTAAAACCAAATGACCAACATCTCCAGGATATCTACTGTACATTACATTACATTATGATCTTCCTTTAAACGCTAACAGCTGCTGTCTAAAACAGGCCTTCAACCAATTAAAAAAAATAATTACTCCATATTATGAAGATTCTGAACAAATTCCAAATGCTTTCTACACAGCAACAGAATATAATATAATTCATACACAAAAATGCACTTTTGGCTTTTTTTTCCTCTTTAGTGTGTTGCTGTCTGCAGGCATTAGGACCCAGTGAACTAATTAGTCTTTCTGAGGGGTGCAGAGCTCACCTGAGCCTTTGTTTCACCTGAGCAAGAAACGTGTGTATTTCACTGTGAACAGGTACGATTCCCACGCCATCACTAAAGGGAAACAATCACCACATTTAATGTTTTCTAACATATTGTCACATTTTGTTGCTGAATGTTGTTGAACTAGGAGATAAAAACCAACAGCTTTGTCACATTTATTCGATCGTTACGTTATTCACTGATCAGTCGTTTCAGTGTTTGCTAAAAATACATTATGTTGAATTCTTTATTAACTGTTAAAAAGTAATGAGGCCATTTACTAAATGTGATTGGTGAAGAAAAAAGAAAAATAAATACTTAAAGCTACTAGTGGCAGAAAAAGTAGGAACAATATTTTAAACTGGACAATAATGTCCATGACAAACTATGAATGTGGTTAAATTGGCAAAAATAAGCGTGAAATCTGGTAAAAAAAAAAAAAAAAAAAAGAGGTTAAATATGACATTAGGCGTAAAAGTGGTGGAAAGGGTTTATAAGTGCTGAACAGTGCTGAGAAGACATTAAAATGTGATGTAGAAGTGTCAGAAATAGGAGTAATGTAGCAAAAATACATTAAAAGGAGCAAAAATATGGCAAGAAAAAGTGATGAAAATAGATTAAAATATGGTGAGTTTGGTGTTGTTGTGGAAAAATGGTAAAAAATAGGCAAAAATGGGCTCAAATTGTTGAAAACAATATATTTAATTTCTCAAAGGCATCTAACAACCCTTTACCAGTGTCTCTCGACCCTAAATGAGATCCTGACCCCAAGGTTGAGAACCCCTGCTCTAGGAAAGCTTACACAGACTTTCAGTCTTTGTCATTTGTGTTGAATATTAATGTATTACATTAATATGTGGGATATGACGGTTAAGACACTATCTATCCTATAATCCTCCTTAGTACCAGTAAACTGATACCAGGGACATGTGAAGTCATTCCCAGATCAACAACAAGTCACTTCCTGTCTGTGATCTTCGCTCATTTTCATGGAGTTTCATGTTCCCGCCAAAATAAAATACCAAGTTTAAAGTGACTAGATGCATAAGGCAAAGCACACAACATGCTGTGCTGTGTGTGGAGGCCATGAATAAGTGGCTGATCAGTGATTATTGTGGTCGTTGCTACTTGTAACTGTATCACGTCATTTCTATTCATGAACACAAACATAATTATTCATTCATTCAGCGTGAAGAGCATCTCCTCAGCATCAGAAATAATCACAGCGTTCACTGAGCTTTTTGTTAAATGTTAAATGCTCATTCTATCCAGTTTGTTTAACTCAGCCTCCATCAGAACCAATACTGGACACAGAGCAGAGAAACACCCATGGGGGGGTCTGCAGGTGGGAAACAGCCTCTGACATGAGGAATACTGACGGGAACTGAGCTGGAAGTTTGTTCTACTTCCACTTCGTCAGATCAGCTTTAAACACAGGTTTCATTTGGAGGCAAAAGCAGAAAAACACACTTTCTAGAAAACTGAGCTCAAAGTTTAATGTTCTCAAACTTGGGGTCAGAACCCTTTTTAGGGTCGTGAGATACTGGGAGGGGGTCCTCAAATGCCTTCAAGAACCTAAGAATATTTTCTAAATAATTTGAGCCCATTTTTGGGTATTTTTAACCTTTTTCCGCAACTACACCAAACTCACCATATTTGAACCTATTGTCCACTCTAATGTGCAACTTTTATTTGTGATTAAAACAAGGTTTTACATCTTTAAGATGACTATAATAATAATAAACGTTCCTGGATAACAGTGGATATTATTCAGATGAATAAATAAATGTCGTTATCACAGATTCATAGAACAATGGACCATCATTAATTCAAAGTACACCAATCAAAGTACACCAACAGTTTGGTTTCAATGACGAGAACTTTATCTGACTTAGATTAAAACTACAAATCATGACACTGAGAAGTTGGAAACAAAAGTCTGTTTGTATTAAATTGAAGTAATTCCTGGACATTGTTTAAATGATTTGGTTCTTGATACTCGAAAGTAAACCACGGCTCAGTCGGTTTGTGACCAAACATCATGTTTATCTCACTGAAACACGTTAGAAAGATACAATCATCTCTTTATTACAGGGACTTATTACATCACAACACCCTGAGCGTGTTGGATTTATGATTTATGAGAAAAAACAGGCTGAATCTTTTCATCACACACACACACACACACACACACACACACACACACACACACACACACACATATTATCACTGGTGTGTATCAGGCTCCTATATCAGATGCAGTGTTTAAAGGCAGGTTGGTTGCTAGGATACGCCTCCAGCATCAGCTCTGGGCTTTAGATTAAAGAGATGGAGGATGAGGCGTGTGATGAAAGCTTCTTTGTCTCCACGTTTTGATCAAACTCAGAATATTTCAGAACAAAGCATCAAACAGTTGCTGATCAATGAATTCACACTCAAACGTCACTGTGTTGTAGTTACAGTATATATACTACTGTTAGTTAGATAAATGTGGAGCTCTTTTCATTCAGAAACTTCAAACTGATCTTTTAAAAAGTGCATTTTTATTTTTATTTTAAATGCAGCATATAATTACTGTTATAATAATGATGATGGATATATATTTATGTATTTTGAAGGAAAAACACCCCTTAGACCCATTAGAAATGTGACCGTAATAAATGTTTTTCTGATGAAATAGTTTTTATATTTTTTATGTGACTAGTGAAAAACAAATAAACAATAAATGATTATCAGACACAAAGTAAAGCAATGGCCTCATGAAGTGGTGAAATAACCCAGAGTTAGGGTCCAAAATATAAATAAAGAAGTTAAATAAAGAAAAATAGATTTACAGTATATCCCAATAAAGATGAATGTTTATCTGGATTATTGACTCACTACCTTAACATGTGAGTGTCAGAATGTTTACATTTATAGAAGCATCCTCAGAAACCTGACACGTATTTAAACTTGTGACCTCTGACCTGCATCAGTGTCCGTGTCATAGTTTCATATATTCATGGTTTCATGTAAACATGTGGTTTGTCTCCGTCTGAATATTTATTACTGTGACTCATCATGTGACTCATCAGTGATGAACACAAACCTGCTTCACCATATGTTTAACTATTACTGATCCTGTTTCAGGTCAGAGGTCACACACACACACACACACACACACACACACACACACACACACACACACACACACACACACACACACACACACACAGACTTTGAACCTAAATCACCTCTACCACAGGGATTGTGTTGTTTTTAAAGGCAGAAAAAGTTAAATTCAAACACTATTAAGTCCGTGCAAAGAAAAATACGTGAATGTGTTTATTATTATTTATCATCATGAGTGTAACTAGTGCAGTGCCCGTACACAGTATGTATTGCTATAGAAAAGTGAGAGGTTAATGAGGTTGTGTTTGAAGGTGGGACATTTAGGTTTGTTATGAAATGTGTACAGTGATAAATATTATGTTTTCATTTATTTTGGCTTTTAACAAGGACAGCGTAGGGAGTTGAAGCCCATTCCACTAATGTGAAAGTACCATTACTGGTGCTTTTTGCTTTTTTAGCCATTGGGAAAAAGAAAAAACAGTGATGAACGTGTCTGTTGTCATTAATGTCTAACTTGTCTTTACCTAGTTTTGAACATATTCAAGGTTAAGTTACAGATTGATAAAGTAGTTTTTTATCTATAAAGTCTCTGTCTCTCATTAAAGCACATGGGAGCTTTAATTCCTCTTTAATTCAGAATAAAAGTTAAACATGTTTAAATCAAAGTTAAAGGCACTCTTTTTTTCTACTGTGTATGATTTTTAAGCATATTATTGTTGATTTTAGATGTTTTTACAGCTGATTTAAATATTTTTACATCTGGTTTTAAATGTTCTGATTGATTTTTAAGCTGTTGAATGTTTTCTGTTACACTTTTTGATCATGTAAAGGACAATGAATTGCCTTAAACTCTTATTTATTCCATAATATATGTTATTTATAGATGCTCACACAATCTCCTGAATTTCTCCTTCAATGATAAACAAATCGTCTCCATGGTTACCATTTTACCAGGTTTTAATTAATTTGTTAAATAATTATCAATTATTATTCATCAATAGTTATTATTATTATTGATGAATCTTCTCAGCTTGTCCCATCCTCAGTGAGCTGAAACTCTTTACCTTTACTTTAGATGTTTTTCTTTATCTCCAGCAGGGGGCAGTGTTTGCCAGCAGGTTTTAAAAAGCATCCAAATGATTGTATTTTTAATTTTTAATAACAGATGTTTCAAATAACTTTTTTCTTTTTTAACTATGATTGTTTTGTCATAATGTCCCACACACAAAGTCAACTTCTGATTGGTGGATTTCACAACACGCCCCCCCTCCCCCCTCGCTCCAGCTTTAAAATCAGCAACTGTTTGAACAAAATGAGTTTTGTTTGATTTTTTCCTCATCCTGTTGGCATTTTGCAAACACAACCTGTGTTGAATATATTCCAGAAACCTTCTCTGATAAACACCTCAGTCCTCAAACAGCGGTCAGTGGCCCAAATTAAGCCCTACATGCTCAGATTTATGGCCCATCCCAGCAATGACGAAAGGTGATATTCTGCTTGCTATTTTTTTTCTATTCATCTTGCACTGATTTAAGAATAATATATTTTCAAAACATTGGCTAAATATCTGGTTGAGCGAGTGTACACGTTGCTTTCAAATAAAATAAATCGATTGATCCTCAATTTTTTTTCATTTAATTTGTTAAGATATAATATTGTAATGACTATTTCAGTTATTTTGAATAGTTGAAAAAAATAACAGAATATTCTTTGGTTAGAAATGTTGCAAATTTTGTTGAAAGATGCAGAAAAATTTGCCAAAATTGTTCTTAATGTGTCTCTTAATTCTTTCAGTGAAGCTGATCGTCCTGACGCAGATGGTGCGTGTTTGAGTCCAGAGTCAGCTGCTCACACACACACACACACACACACACACACACACACACAGTTGAACGTGTGGCCCTGGAGCAGACACAGAAACTTCTGAATATTGTGTTTAACTGCAGAAGTTCAGCTTCACATCAGGTAAGAATGTGTTTCCTTGTTTTATTGGACGATAAAGAAGAGTTGGTAACTTGGTGATGATGTCTCACAAATCAGATAAATAATCACTGCACAAATGATCAAACTTTAGACGCAATCATACTCAGATCCTTCCAGTGTTTTCTCTAACTCATTCAAAATGAGTTATTATTATTATCATGAATCATGGGAAAGTTTTTTTCTGTGTTTTGGTCTTTAGTCTGAGCTTCATGATGAGGAAGACGAGGAGTTAAAGAGGATCAGAGTCCATCTGGATCTGCTTTAAGTCCATTATCTGAGTGTGAGCAGCTTGTGTCCTCACACACTGAGCCAAACTACACACAATATATAAAACATGTTAATTTTATTCAACATTTTTTTAGTGCTATAAATGATGTAAATGATGCTTCTTTAATGTCTTTTTGTGTGTTCATTGTTATAGGTCACATGTGCTTTGGTAATGTAAACCTGTTTGTCAAAAATAAAGCTTTTTTTAAATGAAATGAATAAATCCAAAATTAAATTCTGACAATAAAAGGAACTGTAAATATCTCAAATGAAATTGTTACTAGTCAGAATCAAATTTGGCTCTAGTTACAAATCTATTTACCAGTTTGACCCATGTCTTAAATCAGCTGTAAAATACACTAAAATATATTATCTATCATCCAATTTGTCACAAATAACATTACTAATGTGAATAGAAATGTAGATATTGATAAGTAGAATAACAACTAGTCAAAATGACTTTATAGATAAAGTTCAGTCAGGACCACTTTAATCAAAATTAATTGTGAATGCAATCTTATAATTGGCGGTAGGGGTCTGTTCCGGGACCTTCTTGCCTTTCCACGTGCTTACGTGGGGTTTTTTGCTAACCGCTCTCTTTGCTTTAGCCTTTCCTTGCTGTCCTAAAGCAAGGAGAGCGGTTATCAGAAATCCCCTGGAACAGAGCAGAGCAGATGTCAATGACAAAAAAATGACACTGAATGAGTTGGATGCATAGTGACCTGGAGGATTTGGATAGTGTGTCCTGTATGCTTTGGCCAATAGGAGCCAAGAAGGGAGTCATGTGGGTTGTTGGTTGATTAAAGGTGTGTTTAAAATCATCTGACTAGGATGAGATTAAGATGGCCTGCCTAAACTAACTCTATGCTCAATGACTATTCTATTCTATTCTATTTGTACAGGTCCAACAGGAAGTGGTTCGGGTTGCTGATGGAGGATCTGCAGGATGTGACCCGTCTACGCATGAGGAGGAGGAGGAGGTAGGAAGACTTCAGGAAGGCTTGACGATGGTGGTTCGTGTTCTGCCTGTGAATGAGGAGGTGGAACTCTGCTCCCTGGAGCTCAGCATCAAATATGAGGTTCTCCAGTCCATGATCTGCTCCGTCTGCTTCTCCTTTGGCCTCATCTACTGCTTCTATGGTACATCACGTGATGTCATGATGTCACACATACACAGAGAAGAGTATAGGATCGTTTCAGAGATGTTTTCCACTCATGGTTTTTTTATTTAAATTTAAATTATTGATTAATATGTGATAAATAATACTAATAAAGCATGAAGTTTACCAATAATAATAGTAATACTTTTTTTCTTTTTAATAGATAATTAATAATAATAATAGTTAATTAATTAAAAATTGCCTACTTTGTAATACAAGATGAACTTTACTACGACCTTATTTCATTAAAAAACTACTCCATTAAAGCACCTTCCTCTTTAGAATTGTTAAACTTAATTTCTCTCCTTTTTATTGCTTTTGACTTGTGTATTTAAAATAACTTTAGTATTCTTATATATTTGCTATTTTTTTGATAATTTGTAGTCAAGGCACATTTATTTGTATAGTGCATTTCGTACAATTTACTGTGCTTTACATGATTAAAAAGTGCAATAGAAAATATTTCACAGTTTAATAATCAATAAGAACATTAAAATGATTTAAAATCAGCAGTAAAAACATTAAATCAACAATGTTATTTCTCAGAGTTTAGTAAATCAGTCACTGAAACGTGACGTTAAACAAACACGAGCAGCAAAAGTCTGAGCCCTGCTTTAACTCTGCTGAGTCAGCACTAATATCACATGTTAGTGGTTGAATGGTTAATAAAGCACCTTATTTTGAAAGGTCACAAGTGTTGTTTTAATTTATGAGAATTTTATTAGATCTGAAGAATGTATAATTTATTGATGAATTAAAATGAAATGTGTAAAAACAATAATGAAATGATAATAATACATTATTAAATAAATTAATAAAGAGATTAAAGGGAACGTACACAGATAAACCGTTGGAAAGTAAATCTTTTATTAACTATGAGCAAAATTATTGATCACTTTAAACAAGGCTTTAGTTGAAAAAAGTTTTATTTTGGTGGTTCTCCGTAGGGTACCGCTGCTTCAGGGCCGTGATGTTCTTCTCAGGCTTCGTCTCGTCTTCTGGCCTCGTGCTCCTGGTATACCACCGGGAACCGCTGCTAGGTGTCCACCTGGGGGCGGAGACTAGGGTGGGCGTCGGCCTTGCTGCAGGCCTGCTGTGTGGGCTCCTGTCCTCCGTGGTGGCCCCTCTTGGTCTCCTGTTGGGGGGCCTCCAGCTGGGGGCCCTGCTGTGTCTGGGCGTGCTGGTGGGCGTGGCCCAGGTCCACACCCTTCACCCGTCCTTGTGGCCGCCCGCCCTCCTCCTGGCCTCCAGCGCTCTGTGTGCGGTCCTGATGCTGCGCTGGCAGAGGATGTTGAGCATCGTGTACGCGTCGGTGTGGGGGGGGGGCGTCCTCACGCTGTGTGGGGACTACCTGCTGGGGGGCTTCATGCTCCCCGATCAGGTGTTTGATCTGTTCTGTCAGGTGACCCCTCCGCCGCTTTTCTGGTACAATTGGACCATTGGAACCCTGTGGCCCCTGCTGAGCTTTACTGGGATCCTGGTGCAGTGGAGGGTCACCACCAGACGATTCTCACACTCACAAAGTAGGAGTTTCACTTAAATGTTTAACATCTTTAGTGAAGTAAAGCACAGTTTAACTAAAGTAACTCAATAAAACATCACTAATATACTCAATAATTATCTCAAAGTAAATGAACTTAACCTGACCCAACGTGACCACATTTATCTTCATTTCACTTTACTTAACTCACCTCACGTTAGCTTGATTTAACTTGTCAAGTTAAGTTAATTTGATAAATTAAGTCACATTAACTTGACAAGTTAAGTCACATTGAAGTAACTTGTTGAGGGTTCACCATGCGTTGAAATCAACAGGAACTGAAGATAATCCTTCAATAAAATACTTTCTTCACATATTTTATTCAGATTAAGTTAAACTTGTGGAGACGATAAAGTTTGATCAGATAAAGACAGTTTATGCCTCATTGATCAATTAATCTAAGATCATTGACTTGGAAGAAAAAACGTGCTGTAAAGATGGTTTTATTCTCCACTGTAAACTCTCTCTTACTGACATTGTTGGTAAAGTTTGGTGCATTGCATTGTGGGATGTGGAGTCCTGTAGACGGACGTGTTTTTCACCGTTTTTTACATTTTCTTTGTTTTGTTTCCAGATTTATTTAAAAAACAGAAGAAATTTTCCAAGCGGTGCAAATATAAGGATCCTAGAAGAAGACCAGCTCACTACCGTAGACGGCGTCCTCCACCTCTGAAACGCTACGCAGGAGACGTGCTAGCCCCGGTCAGCATGGCTATAACATGTAGCATTATTTTATCTGTTAGCATGTGGCTAACATAGCGTGTTTTCCTCCCACAGAGTTTCCTCCAGAGTCTCCAGGATCATCGTACGGGGACGTCCTCGTCCTCGTCATCCAGCGGCCTCAGCTCCCTCACTCACACGCTCATTGACTTTGACTTTGAGACGGGCTCCATGGTCCCCCTGACCCCGCCCTCACCTGTCTACACGGTCTGAGGAGTGAACCTGCAAACTGCACATGGAGCTGAACTCATCAGTGTGAGCTCAGGGTTTAAACCCATAACGACTCACACTGAGAACATTTGCAGTCACTTTGACACTGTCTTTAGCCCACGGGACTTTATAATGGCAGGGGATCTAAAACTGTCGTACTCAAACAAGAATTCCCCTCTACCTTGTCTCCGAAGCTGGCTGCCTATTCTCTATTATTGTTATCTAATAAAGAAAAGGACTAAGTGTACTTCCTCCTATTGGAAGTCTATCATATTTTAGGTTTATGAGTAGTCTCGCTATAGTTTTGTGGGATTGATATTAGGACCCATCCAATATAGGTCGAAGCTGGAAACAACTCTTTTTCACAACAGCATGAGTTAGCCCACCCCGGACACCCCTGTTAAG
The DNA here is from genome assembly GCF_900634775.1 of Gouania willdenowi. Lineage (NCBI taxonomy): Eukaryota > Metazoa > Chordata > Actinopteri > Blenniiformes > Gobiesocidae > Gouania > Gouania willdenowi. Next base: position 1,491,017 of record NC_041050.1, read on the forward strand.
AGGATACCAAGGGCAGGCTCACTTACCAGAGGCCTAGAAGTGTGTCCTCCACTCAGGCGCCGTCTCAGATGTGGGTGTTTGCAGGCGGGTGATTTAATCAAGTAGGCTTCTTAATAGTTAATGAATTTTTATTATAGGTTTACAAAAATCAAAAGTCAATCAAAAAGTTTCAAAGTATCAAAGTCTTAAACTATCAGCCGATAGAGAAAGAAGGGGGTTTCATGAACAACTAGAATGTCCGTGTAAAAGAAGCCCCCGAACACAAAAATCAGTGGTATATATAGCCTGAAGCATGGCGTGATAATATGTCATAATACATGATCTGACCACCTCAGCGAATAGAAAAATAGGACAAAAGTTCACACAGATGTCATGGCCCAGCTGGCGTAACAGGTGTTCATAAAGGGTGGTTTCCACACTAGTTGTTTTTGTTAATTGTTAACACTTGATACATAACAAGGCGTTGTCTTCCTGTTAAGTAAAGTGTGACTTCTTACACCTAAAGTGTGACTGCTCACACCTCCAGGTGTTAGTTTTAGCACCTTCTGTGGAAAACGTGTTGTTTTGGTTATCACTTAACATTTACTTTGCAGCTGTGTCTTTACAAAAAGCAGTAAACAGGTGTGACATGTCAGAACAGGCGAAAAGCTGTAATGGTTAAATAAGCATTTATTTTGCAGAATAATGAATAAATGATTAATACACACCATACAACAGACACTAAAGTAGATTTTTTTTTAAAAAGACGTTTTAACGTCCACGTTTACTGTGGTTGAAGCGTGTTTTGTTGCCAGGTCTGAAAACTGTCTCAGTAAGTGCAATAAAAAAGAAAACAGTTATAACAGGAAACACTCATTTTTTTCTGAATTTATCAAAAGAAAAAAACTATCAACTACACAAGTGCCATTTTTTAATTCATTAATCTATTAATAATAATATTTTTCAATTAAAAAGGATTTGCTCCAACAGCAGAAATTCAATTTTAAGAACTAATGACAAATTTTTGTTTTTATATTCTTTATCTATTTTTCTTTCAATCAATATTTAATTAAAATCATTTATTTATGATTTAATTAGAATTACTCATTCAAAACTTTAATTAAAATTGTTTAATTCAATAATTATCAATTAATAATAATAATGATAAAATTAGTCAATCAAAAATTTCAAAACTATCATCAAATAATTATTCATTTAATTACATAGTTTTGATTAAATAATGAAAAAAATCATAATTTTTATTAAATAATCAATTTATTTTAATGAAATATTAATCAAAAGATTGTTGGCGGTATGAAGAGAGACGTCAAAAAAAGAGAAAAATAGTTTTTTAGGGTTTTGTTTTTATTTTTAACCAGCCACTTACTAAAATTAGTATGTGACCAAATATTGGGCCACCGACCCAGAAGTTGAGAACCTCTGTTGTTTTGTGAGTCGTTTAGTCGTGTTTTTGTTGTCTGGTATATTTTTCCGTCATATTTGTGTATTATTGTTGTGGTTTTGTATGTTTTTTGTTTATTTGTAGTCGTAATTTTGTTTTTCTTTTGTGTGTTTTTGATGTCATGTTGTGTGTTGTTGAGGTAGTGTAACTTCCCAGTCACTTTTTCAAACAAGAGGTCGCAAAATCCCCAGTTCCGAGTTACCTGGAACGCATCAATAGTCAGACTGCAGCTCATATTTCAGCGTCTACTGCCCTCTGGTGGCTCAATCATCACATTACATCCTCTGAGGAAACAACTGGTAGAAATGTGTCTTAAAACAAAATACAAAGGTATTCAAAGTTTTTATTCACCAGGAGGAAGCTGTTGATCACATGTTCACTTAATGGTTTTATCTTTAAATAGCTTCAAAAAACGTATCAAAAGTAAAAAAAACTTTTTTATCTTACGCCGTGTGTTTAAAAAACTAAATGTGAGAAACAAATGTTTCTTGTGCTAACTCTTGGTGTGCGTGTAAACACTTAAAGTAAGAATAAAAATATAAAACACTTTGGGCTGAAGACTACTTTAATTTGTTCTTATTAAACCTTTATTAAAGCAGAAAAAAATAAATCCCTTTTTTAAGTAAACATGCTCATTTTCACCCAAAAAAAAAACCTTAAAATAACTTTTCTGAACAGTTTTCTTCCTGAAAGGGGGAGTAAATAAACCCACTGCGTTTCAAACTAATGAGGCTGTAACTGGTGTGTGAATGTTTTATTCTGTTAGAGCCAGAGAGGAACAGTTTGTGCTTGTAAAGACACATTCTAGTGATTCCGAGGAGGAAAATGCCATCAGAGGAAGTCCTCATGGATCTGTTTACCATCATTTCCAAACAGCGTGATCCTCCGTCGCTCTGAGGAGCAGCTGAACAACAACAGGTGAGTCTCAGTCACTCTAGAACGTTTGATACAACACCACTACAGGAGGTGTCAAACTCATGGTTCGGGGGCCAAATATGGCCCTTTAGAGTAGTGGCTCTCAACCTTTTCATCCCACGACCCCCAAAATGTATATTTAGTCATTTTAAAGATGAAAATCCTTGTTTTAATTGGAAATAAAATGGGTTCAAAGTGACCAAAAATGGTGAAATGGGTTTAAAGTGTCAATATTGGAACAATTAGTTTAAAATGAAAAATAATTGCCATGATAAATTGTGAACGTGGTAAAATTGGAAAAGATAATCATGAATTATGGTGAAAAGAGGTTAAAAGTGACAATAATGGTCAACATATGTGACATTAGGTGTAAAAGTGGTAGAAAGTGTTTATAAGTGCTGAACATGTCTGGAAAGTGGAAAAAATGTGTAGAAAAGTCATTAAAATGTGACGTAGAAGTGTCAGAAATGGAAGAAATGTAGCAAAAATACATTAAAAGGAGCAAAAATATGGCAAGAGAAAGTGATGAAAATAGATTCAAATATGGTGAGTTTGGTGTAGTTGAAGAAAAAATATAAAAATAAGCAAAAATGGCTTAAAAATTGTTAGACAATACTCTTAGTACCTTAAAGGCATCTGATGACCCCCTCCCAGTGTCTTGTGACCCTAAATGGGGTCCTGACCCTAAGGTTGAGAACCTGCTTTAGAACACCCACCTCGGCTCACAGGAGAAAATTTAAAAAAAATTTAATTTTTCCAAAATCCTGCAATTTCCTCAAATTATTAAACAAAATTTGACCAAATTAAACAAAAATTGGTAACAAAATGAAGTAAATTTAACTGAATTTAGGTTTAAAGTCACTTATTGCTTTAATATTTCATACTGTACACATAATATCTAGATGTTACATTAAAGCTGAAACTTAAGATCAAAGTGTTCCGTATTCGTCCCCTGAACTAAAATGAGTTTGACATCCCTGATTTAAATCATTTGATCAGTTTAATAAATATCATTATTTATGAAACAATAAAATGCTAAACAAGCAGATATTTTCCTCTTTGTCCGTGAGGGATTTAAACTCATTTTTATCACAAAGTCTCAACATAATCCGGTAAGAGAACAGCTCAGTGTCACACTGTTGGGTCCCGACCCACGTGTTGAGAACCTGTGAACTAAACAACAGGAGAGAGTGTTGTTTTTATCAGATGTAAATACTGCGCACTGATTGGTCAAATTAAATCCTCCAACAGAAAACGATCCGTAACGGTGACGTATGAAAGGTAGAAAAATGAGAAACGGTAAAACATGCAGCGACGCGTCGTCATGACGACGGCGTTAAAAGGTGGAGACGTGTGAATAGAAAAGGTGGAGGAGGTTCTAAGAGTCTGGCTCCAGCTGTTCCAGCTGTTCCAGCTCCCGCCGTAGGGCAGTGATACGGCCCAGCTTCTCCAGCTGGTCCTTGGTAGCCTCCTTGATCTCCCCTGAGTCCACTTTCTGCTGCAGCTCCTCTGCCTGACGCAGCTTCTTCTTCACGTTCTTTATCTTCTTGGCTGTGTCTGTCGTCGTTGCCGCGGCGACCGTTTGCTCCTCGCTGACGGAGAGGTTTTCTACCGCCTCGTTTACCTGCTCCACGTCTGCGTCCTCCTCTGGCTCCGCCCCCTGTTGCTGCTGTTTCCTCTTCTCTTTGCGCTTCATGTTGCGTTTGGCTGACTTTGAGAGGCCGGACGTGTCTGCGTCGCTGATTCCAGGGATTTTCTCCTGCTTTGACGAAGCGTCTGAAGGACTGAGTCCAGGAGGAAGGTCGGGTTTACTTTTGAAGAACTTCACGTACTTGTTTTCATACCTGGAAGTCAAAAACATTTCAAAAACATGTTTAAAACACACAGCGAGAAACTATTTTAATCAATATAAAAACTGATCATTTTTAACTTTTATGTCAACAGAATGATGGGAAAAAAGAGCTGACTTAACATAACTGTAATTGAATTAGCCAAACTCAACTTAATTTAAACTAACGTATCTAGGCTGAATTGAACTTAAACTGACTTAACTTAGGAAAACGTATCTTAATTTTACTAATGTAACTTATCTTAACTAATTTTTCTTTCTCATCAAATCTGAACTTAGCCAAACCTATCTTAACTTAAACTGACTTAACTCAGCCAAACTTAACTTAGGCAAATTCATCTTAACTTAAACTAACATAATGTTATTTAAGCCAAACTTACCTCAATTTAACTTAAGATAATTTAACGTATCTTAGCTGAACTCAACTTATGATTTAACATAGCCAAACTTATCTTAATTCTAACTTATCTTAACTTACCTACCTTATAATTATTTGTTTGATAGGTATGTTTCTTATTTGCAAAACAAACACTTGGTTTGTGAACAACATTTTGGAAAATAAATACACTATTGTACGAGACAGCCACAAACATTTAGATAATAAAGGATAAATTAATTGGGTAATCTTTAGATATAGATATATTTATTTATTATTTTTTAATATTTTTGCACTATTATTTATGTTTGTATATATATTTTTTCTTACTGTGTGCTCTTTTTTTAATTGTGCTGCTTTCTATACTATTCTATAACTTTTCATATCAATAATTAAAATCTAAGTATTTCGGTGGTTAAAACAAAGTAAAATGAAAAGGGTTAAACATGTTTTTGATTGATCTGCTACTGCCACTCGTTACTTTTCCACATGGAGACTAAAGATGGTTTATCAGCTTGGTTTCACATTCCATTAAGAACCCATTTTTGATAACTAACGATTATAGATTATTGGTTCCCACAGAGTTAAAGTGTAAACACAGACTTGTCGTTCTTACACTGGGACTTCCTCCTGAGGAACGTATCCGTCCTTCACTCGCCGTGGTTTCCTCCACGTGCCGTCAGGTCTCTGAGTGGCGGCGATGTACTTCCCTTAAAAAATAAACACAGAGAAAACATGAGTCAGCAATTTCTTCAGGAGGGTTAAACTAATCTGAGTCTAAAATAAACCCCACTAAGAAATAATCTAAAGAACAGTAAGAGAAAACATTAGACTTTTTAGCCCTGCAGTGTAAAAAAAAAAACAAAAAACTACAGGAAACAGTAAAACAGCAAAATAAATACATAATCAAAAACACATTTTACACTCATTTGCATTTACAGTAAATTGTATTTTATTTGGTAAGTTTGTAAATAAAGGACAAATTTTCTAATGTTTCCAATTAATAGTGTCTTTAAACACAAGTATCAAGTGATGTCCATACATTTAATTTCACAATTCCATTCATTAATCAGCAGTTTTTAAATCCACAATCTCTGAATAAATTCATTCTAAAGTGATTTTTAAAAGAGAAAATGTCTCCAAAAATCAAATCTTCATCAGGAAATACTAAAAATAGAAAAATAAAAAAATGAATTTGTTTTTCTCATTTTCTTGATTAAATCTAAACTGCTCACTGATAGAGAATAAATGTTCAACATTTTAGTTAAACAAATATCAACGTTTCATCACCATCAGATAAACAAAAACTGTTTGTGAAAGAATTAAAGTTTACAGTTTAATTGGATCTGTTTAAACTGGTAACAAAATAGATGAGAAATATAGAAATTGTTGTGTTACAATTAAAAATGTGCAAAATTCAGAAAGTGATGCTATGATAAGTGGATGACAACATTAGCTTCTGTGCTAATCATATTATCTTAATCTATCAACAATAAATAACACTACAGAGTCTGATTGTTTACTTTTTGAATCTTTTAAACATGTTGGCGCTGAGCAGACAAAAATCTGACTTATGTGACACAACACGACATGAAAGCCGAATGAAAACATGCTAACTGCTATTAGCCACATGCTAGCAATCATTAGCACATCTTGAAATTAGATGAAAGGATGAATATAGAGGGAAAATATGTTTAAAAGCACATTATGTGCAGTATTAACGTCATAAATGTGCTGTCGTGTTGCTGTTTGTAAAGAAAAAGTCGTTTTATTCCGTGAATGAAACGTACCGGCCTCGTCCGTCACGTAAGGGGTTGCCATTTCGGAGGCTAAAGCCGCTTCTCTCTACAACCCGTATTTTTTCCACAAAAACGGGCTTTTAATGGCTTTAATACCGAAAAACCCCGCGACTACAGACGTAAAGTCATCGGTTCAAAACCCGCTGCATTGCTCGAAGAGTGAAGAGTTCAAAGCAGCGCATGCGGGCAGATGCTCAAAGAGAGGCGGGCAGTACGAGAAGCCGAACCGAGCGCACCCCGTTCTGTAACCCCGGATGTGACGAATTAGAATCCGGGTTGCCAAATTTAGCTGATAAGACGCTTTTTCCTTCACACAGAAGGTAAAATCTGTTATAATTTTCACATTTTCACGAAGTTATATTAATTCATGAATAAGAAATAAATAAATGTTGTTGTTGTTGTTGTTATTGTTTATAAATAAATAATTAATCACAATTTTAACACATTTAATTTCTCTAACATGTTTTTTTTATTTTTTTTTTACAACAGTACAAACAAAAAAACATATTTTCTCATTGCATATTTGTGTATGATTTGAATATGTGCGTAATATAAATGTCTGAGATATTTGTATATGTAAAACAGGCTGTATTTGTATGACAGGTATGTTTCCTATTTGCAAAACATAAAGCAAAACATATATATATATATATATATATATATATAATATTGTAATTAATGTTGGTATTTATTCTTCCTTTTTACTGTCTGCTTTTGTTTAATCGTTTGGCTGCAACAACTGAATTTCCTCTCTTTTCTATTCTATTTTGTGACTTTTTATTTTGTAATCATGACATTTTATCTAACCAATTGGTTGTAGAATCTCAAAATTAAGACGTGGATGTTTAAGATTTTATATCAGTGAAAAAAGGCTTTCTTAAATAATCAAACAGAATCCAGTGTAAATGGTATAGTGGTATAATATAATATAACGATGATTCCCAGTTCTTACTTAAAACGGGGCTTGTCTGCGTCCAACCTGGCAACCCAGCGTCCGTCTGCCGGAGGAAAATATTGTCCTCAGCGACTGCTTTGCATTAAAGACGACTGGCGGTGCGAGCTGCGGTGTGCTGTTTCTAGAAGCTTCTGCTTAGCCTGCTGCCCACACCAAGTACGTACCAACACGGTTCATATGCAGCCCTTTGGGGGCTTATTTTCAGCGGGGCTGAAGTGTTTGAGTGTCCGTAGCAGGGCCGCTGGAGGACGGCAGTCTGCGGAGCTGCGGACCGCTAGCCTTTATGCTAACGTTTGCTCTGGACAAATATACAACCGCTACTGACCGGACAGACAGAGTCAAAGTGTGTGAGCTTCATTAATGCTTAACTGTATCGTATATTTAATGTATTTTAAATTTCAAGTTCTTTAAGTTACCTGTATATCGTTTGAATCGTATTAGCAGGCTAATGGCAACATAGTGTCTCGAGTCTGATGGTTTCTCGGCTGGTTGGTGACGGACTTTTGTAGGTTTTTTGTCGTATTATTTTATATTTGCTAAATTTAGCTACTCGTGACTCATTATCGCACACTTTTGATTCTACTTAATATTTGTAAATTTAAATTAAATCTGTAGACATAGCTGCACATCTATCTCTGGTGATGTGAAGAGTTTTCTTGCTTTTTCTATTATTTAGAAAGTAATTCAAACAAAAATTTCAGCACAGTTAAATTATTACTTAGGTTAATGATACATTTGACTACTTTCTATCTGCGAGAGAAACGCCTTTATTGTTTTTTCCCCGTTTATTTAGCAGCAGCAACTGTCGACGTAGCCGGAAGTCCATGTCCAGTTATGTGAGACCAGCAGGTCCGTTACACCAGCGATATCAGGCTCTGCTGCTGCTGCTTCATTTAGTGACTCCATAGCGAGTGTCTAATGTGCAAAGAACCTGCAGCTAAAACACTTTTTAAAATAAAGTTCCTCATGCATTGTTTCATTGTGTAAAATGTTAATTTAATGGTAATCTAGTGTCTGGTTGTGATGGTGATCAGGCTAAATGGTGAAAATAAGACATTTCTCTCTCATACTTGCACATTTCTAGATACATACTTGGAATTAATTTAAATAAAGTAGAAAACAATTAGTTCTGACACTGCTTGTCTTTAAACAGGTTAGTTAAATAAGGGGTTCTCAACCTTGTAGTAGAGAGTTGCCAGATGTCTTCAATATTTTCTGAACAATTCAAGCCGATTTTTGCTTACATTACTCCCATTTCTGACACTTGTACATCACATTTCAATGCCTTTTCTGCACATTTTTTTCCACTTTGAATACATCATAAACCCTTTCCACCTAATGTTACATATGTTGACCTATTATTGTCACTTTTAACCTATTTTCTCTATATTTCATGCTTATTTTTTACCAAATTAACCACATTCACGATTTATCATGCCCATTATTTGCCAGTTTAAACTAATTGTTCCAATATTGACACTTTTTACCATTTTTCTCTGTTTATTTTTGCCCACTGTAATTTACGACTTTTAACTAATTTCTTTGGTTTTTAAAATCCAGTTTCACCACCTTTTCTACCATTTTTGGTCACTTTTAACCTGTTTCATTCCTTATTAAAACCATGATTTCCATCTTTAAGATGACTATAATAATAATAAACTTCCTGGATAACAGTAGATATTATTCAGATGAATAAATAAATGTGGTTATCACAGATTCATTTCTGTTACAAAATAAGATAAAAGTGAAAATTCCTGGTTCGTTAAGGCACATTTCTAATTTTATTAAAGTACCAAACGGATGTGGAGACGAAGCTGCACTTCTCTTTGGTTACGTAAACAAGCTTCTTCCTGTTTATATAGTAAAGAAACACACTCACACCAAACTTTATTTATAACCCAAACATATTTAGGCACATAATTGATTAATATGTAAAAGGAAAACCTTTTGATTGCTTTATCAGCAGCCAGAAATGGAGGATCACAGGTTATTTGCGATACCAGCAGGTCCGTTACACCCACTGAAAGGAAGCACTGCTTGTTAATTGCGTAAATAACCTGCAGCTGAAGGTTTGTAGATGTGTAAATATTAGATGAGTCTTAAAGTCAGCACCGAGTTAAACTAAAGCTTGTTTTATGTGCACTGAGTGCAGCTCTTTTTTACTATTTCACTTTTTTTACTTTGTTTGTTTGAGCTCCAGGTTTATCTGAAGGGACTTTGAATCATGGCTGCTAAAGCCTGCAGATAGGATACGTATTTACTGGTAATCCTAAATAAATACGTTTTAAATCCTCCATTGTACTGACTTGGCTTTGAGCTTCTAAGAAAGGAACTGATGCTCACAAATTATATTTACAAATGCAGGTAAAGTGTAGCTTTTAATTGATCGTAGGTAGCATTATGTTTCCTTCAGATGCAGAATCAGCACTGACCCAATAAAAGTGATCGTCGACCCGCTGTTTAAAGTCTGTAGATCAATAAAAAGCACTTTGTTGGACAAACTGTGATGTAATGATGATGTGATCCATTCACGCTTCAAGATTTCCTAAATTCCGTTTCAGAGTTTGGCCCACGTACGTATTGTTTCTTTTTTCTGGGCTGGTCTGATTTGGTGAAAGCAGTTTTTAAAGCATTGACCCATCCAGTGCGTGGCCCCTTTAAGACAATCGCAAGAGGGGTCACATGAGAGTTGTGTAAATGGGCTCTGTCTTTTTTTTTTTTTTTTTTAGATGACTTTACAGCTATTATTTTTCCTGAAACCATGCTAAATGGGGTTAATAGAGTCAACTTACTGTTATTGATTGTATATTTCTACCTATTCTTCAGATGATTTACAGAAGCTGGGAGGATCACGCTAAAATTACACCAGATTATGTTGCAAGAAATTTGACACATCTCGTTTTTACCAGAAGAATACCGTAGAAATGTGTGATTACGTAATGCGAGATTATGAGCGAATATTTATCCGTTTGCTTCATTTCTTACTTGACATTCAATCACCTGTTTTTTTTCGTTTGTTTTTTTAAATAGCGTCTAAATGTGTGACATTGTCCCAAAACGTGCATGTCTGGTACAATATGTGTCACTTTAGTCTTTTTATCCTCTCAGGGACAGCACATGTGAGTGAATTCTGTAGTGTGACTTGTTTAGGGTAGTAATAATAATAGTAATAATAATGGAGGTTGGTGCTATTAAAGTCAACTACAGATGGCTGGTGTAAATGGTATTCTACTTATCAGTGTTCCTAATGTTTAGGCTGGTCACTCTTTAGTTCCATCTGTTGGTATTTAAACAGCAGGGAATGGAGAAGGATGCAAAAATTATATCCTGTTTTCTATCTAAACATTTACGTGTTGCCATTCTGTCCTCCAAGCTGGTGTTCATCTCTCATTTGTTTCACCAGGAGGTGAAATACAGGTCTGTGTTACATTTATTGATGATTCATTCAATGCTGAGAGTGTTTTACGTGACACCAACTACGCGGAGAAGTCCTCGCAGTCGTAAAATCTGAGATCTGCTTTTAATTGGCCTGGCGGACTCTGTTTTGCGGATGTCCGCACAAGTATGTTTGAGTCTTAAAGGTGCAGTCTGCAACTCTTATAAAAGTGACTTTGTGTCATCTTTGCAAAAGCTGTCACTATGTAAGGACAGCTTTACATCAAACTAGTAGTTTTTGTGAGAAAAAAAAAAGACTCATTGAGCCCCGCCCCCTGCTGCTCCTGCAGCCTTTGGCAGATTGCCAGAATGCACCGCGACCGAGCAAAAAGAACCAATCAGAGCCAGGATTGTGTTTGATGGGCTGTCTGACAGCTGTTGCTCACAAGCCCCACCCCTTTCCCGGAGCTGTAGCGCCGTCTTTTTTACGGTGTATGGTCTGGAGGAGTAGAAGATGGAATTGGTGACTTTTCTGCAAGAACTTACTGCTGCTTGATTTATATTGTTTGATTTGTAATTGTTATACTAGAACTATGTGGTGCACATGTTCATGTGCACGCAGCAGCCTCTGTGTGGTTGGTGTAAGTGACACTGAGTTGTTGCTGCTGCTGCTGAGGTGTGTGCACATAGAGAAGCACTGCCGTAATATGCTTTTAACAGAGCATGTTATATTACTGTGATGTTGCTGTCGGACTAACGTTAGCTTGTTAGCTCCTCTGAGGGAGGGACTTTGGAAAGTTAGGAGGCAGGGCAAGAGAGCAGCAGGGAGGGAGGGGGATAGAGGGATCTGAGAGTTGCGGACTGCACCTTTAACAGTCCCAATATTGCTGTGGGTATAATATATAAATATATATAGAACACTCATGTTAATTCTTGTCTATGCAGTGTCTGAGTCTTTATTAGTGGAGGAACTATACCAGACATTAATAAAAGCTCAAACATACTCAGGCGGAGGAAACATTCCTGGTGAGAACCCTGGTAATTAATGTATTGTGAGCCTCAGCTTTTCCTTTTCCATGTGGCACAGTAAAGGAGTTTCTCTCCTAAACAAATGTTGTTTCCTTTCTTTTTCTTCTTCTTCACTCCTTCACCTTCCCTCTTGTTAAACAACACAAAGCGTCCTGGTGTTTGCCTGAGCGCCGACCTCTTGTGTCAGCTGTTGACTGTGTTAGTGTGTGTGTGTGTTTGACGTGTGTTCAGGTGTGTCAGAGCACAGCTGCTAATGTTCCAGGTCCTGATCAGCAGGGCGTAGGTTCTAGGCTCCAGGGTGTCGGGCTATTTCTGCTGATGCTTGGGTTTCCTTTTCCTCAGAAACACCATCACAAAGTGAAACTTGGGACATCCTGGTTTTAAAGGATTCAACTAATCACTGAGCTGCTACAGACACAGCTTAACTGATCAATATCTGATCAGAAAATGTACTTTTCAACTTTTGATACAAATTCTAAAAGAATCTGATTATTGTGAATTTATTATTTATGTGATGTTTCGGCATTTAAAAAAGTCTTAAATGTGACTCGCCTTAAGCTGTAGAAATCCTGTTGTTTCAGTATAAAGGATGAACTTCATCAATAGGAAAACGGCTGAACATATTACTGCAGCTTAACTAAGCCTGGATCTGTTACTAGAGCAACTAGTTCACAATCAGAAATGTTTAGAGTTGTAGAGTTTAAACAATACAAGGAATGTGGCTTGGTGGATTGTCTAGGGAAAAAAAAAGAAAGGAAACAGTATAGTAATAAATAAATAAATAGTTGAAATCTTCCTGGTTAAAATAATTACATTAACTTATTAAATAGGATCTCATATTGTTTTTTCCACTTCATATTTACAATTTCCTGGTGTCCAAGCTGTGGTCTGCCCTAGATTTTTAATTTGTCTCAAAATACTTCCATATAATTGGTGACATCCCTCTTTTCTTTGTCTTCAACTTTAATCAATTAAGTTCATTTTATTTATATAGCGCTAATAATTACAACAAAAGTCATCTCAAAGCACTAATTAGAAACAATCATATTTACAAAGCTGCCTAGTTTATTTAGTAAGGCTGCTGTAAGGCGAGGCTGTAGAAGTTTGTACAGCCCTTTCACAATAAAAGTATCTTTTCTGTTTTTGACTATTGAAATCAGATCAGTTTGAGAACAGTTTTTTAAGTGCTTCGTAACTCTGACAGTCAAACGTCTTAATCTCTCTCTTTTCCAGGTTATGCAAAGTTTGGAAAATAAGCTGTAAAAAGTGTGCAAAGTTCAAAAAAACATCCCAATGCTGAGCTCAGCAAGAATTCCTTCAGCTACAGGAAAAAGTAAAACTTCTGATAGGAGTTATTACCTGTACGGCACTTAAAGATTACAAGAATCATCACGTAACGCGTAACACATCACGTAAGGGGAGAGATTTTTGGGGCCCATCCATAAAGTCAGTAAAATGATGGTCCATTGTTCTATGAATCTGTGATAACCACATTTATTTATTCATATGAATAATATCCACTCTTATCCAGGAACATTAATTATTATTATAGTCATCTTAAAGATGGAAATCCTGGTTTAATCACTAATAAAATGTGTAGTTAAAGGGGATTTTAAAAATCACAAGGTTGAGAACCCCTGCACTACATCACAGGTGTATTTTTGTTTCTAGTTTAATACCTAACCTAAAAAAAATTATGATGTCGTTACTTTTGCAGTCGTTCAATGTCATTTTTAATCGTCTCTTGACCATAAACTAAGTTTTTCTCATTTTTTGAACAACAGATCTGAATATAAAACAGTAGATTTGCCTTGATTACACTGTTTATAACCTTTAAACAGCGTTTTTCTTCTTTGTTTCTCCTCACAAAGGCCCTTGCTTGTGTTTTTTCTTCCAACAGACTGTGATCTATTTAAAAAAAAAAGAGAAAAGTGCAACGTTTTTCCTTCACACTGGAATTGTGGAGCTGAACTTTGTTCTCATCCAGCGACTGAAAGTGAAACTCTCCTCACTCGGAGCCTTCATTGGAACGCCAGTTTACCCACACACACACACACACACACAGGGTTGTGTTGCGTTGCAGTGCACGGCAGAGAGAGGACACTTGTGTGTGTGCTGACATGGCAAAGAAAAGCAGCCCACGGGGTGAGCGTTACTTTATTCTCTTACACATCTATCCACGTTTTCCGGATGATTCTCGTGGCTTTGAGTTTTCCAAATATTGGGAATGTGACACATTGGCTCAGAGATGCTGCTCTGAGGGCTTTTACTGTGAAGTTAACCTGCTTTTTATGTCTGAAAAAACAACGTTTACACCAACTCAGCAAGGTTTTTAGCCTCAGTGACTTTGGATTTAAATTTGACTCTAAGCTCTTTGTTCATTTTAAACACAAACGTCTTCAAAGCCTCGTCAGAGAAGCTGATTATCTTGTGGTTAACCTTGACTCAGCGTTTTCATGACAGACGCTCTGTGTAATGTTGATTAATTTAATTTATTTAAACTAAATAGAGATTAATGACAGTTATCAGGCAAACAGTGAGACTTTTCATCTCAGTGAAATAAAACGTCTTCAGAGAAGAGAATTATTAAAGTTTTGAGTTGGAAACTTGGTTATTTATTTATTAATTTAACGTGTGTGTGAGAGAGAGATTTACAGAACAAGGACAAGTGTTTATTTATTTTGTTTTTAATTAATTCCCAATAATAAAATAATAATAAACTCCCAAAAATTATTTAATGCAACTTTTTTATTCAGAATTTTCTGTTTTAATTAATTAAACGCCATGGAGGTATTTTAAGGCATGATATGAACATTTTTGATGTCTCAATTATGTCCCTAATTAATTAATTGAACCCAAAAATGTTTTTAAACTGAAACAAATATTTGAAGAAACTGAAAAGATTATTTATTTTCATTTATAAAAATATTCTAAATGATTAAATACTTTATTTAAAGTAAGAAATTGAATATTTCAATAAACTTAATGTATTTTTCATTGATGTAACAAACTCCAGGATGTTTTAAGAACAGGGATTTCTTTTTAAAATGATATTGATTGATTTAGTACTTCTTAAATTATATTTTAAGATATATATTTTTTATATTCAATCAGATCCTGCACAGCTGGTTAATAACTTTTATCAGCTTCAGGAAGTCCAAACCATGCAGGTCATGATGAACATGTGCTAAACAAACAGGTTATAGGCTCCGCCCACCTCCAAACAGGACTTGAACAATCCGCTGCAGACTCGTTGGTGCTAAATACTGGAGCACACCTTTAGGGGGTTTGGCTCAGCCAATCAAAAGGGGCGGATCCCTTCAATGACATGGGCAGGTTCCTGAACGGTGTGTGTTTAAAAAGTGTGTCATTACTTAGTGTGAGGCATCAGATGAAGCTGAGGAGGACCAGGATGTTGATCACCTGTGCTTCTTGTAGAAAATTAAGATAACCGGGATTTAATTTTCTCGCTTTGGTTCAGATACGTCTGGAGTCGTGTTCGACACTCGCTCTAAGATGGTGATGTCACAGGGAGGAACAGCCGAGAGGATGAAGGAGAAGGTAAGATCCTGGACGGCTGCTGTTCTGCTCTCTGTTACTTTTCTAGAGAGTAACTTCATGCACCTCGATGTAACTTTACACACAAAAGGGAAAGTTTTCAGAGGACAAACAACGAGGAAAGCCTAGTGTGCCACGTCGCCTCTGGCTGCGCTTTTTTCTTCTTCTGTGTGTGTCATTTGGGAGGCGACAGCCGAGGAGTTAGAGATATAGAAAATACTTTGCTAATGATATACAGCATCATTATATAATCATAAGGATAAGGAGCTTCAGCCTCTTTTAAAGCTGTTAATCTATAGTGACTCTAGGACAGCAGCTTTGCACCTCTGTTTTTAAAGTTTTATCAGAATGTTCTAGATCAGACGTAGGCATCTGGTGGCCCGGGGGCCACATTCGGCCCTGGATCTAATTTTATAAATATATATAAAGTAACAGTAAAATACACAAAACAAGAGCAAGAATACATAAAAAAAAACACAGAACTACAACATTGCAGGAAAAGGCAAGAGAAAAACACAGAAAACACTCCAAAAACACACAAAACTGCTACAAAAATGAACAAAACGACAATAGTAATACACAAAATTACACAGAAAAATGTACAAATTTAAAGAAAATGACAAACAAGCAAAACAACAGAAATACACAAATTACTCCAAAAAACGCAAATTGACTTAAAAAAAAAACTATTTTACAGGCAAAATACACAAAAGAACTACAGAAATGCACAAAATGCCTCACAACAAGCGAGACAATAACAAACATACGCACAAAATTATTATAAAAACTCTTGTTCTTTCCTGTATTAATGCTCAGATCACAAATGTGGAAACATCAGTGATGAAATGCTTTTTTTTACTGAAAGGGAACGTTGATAAACATACGGGGAAAAAAAATTACATATTGTAAATGTGCCGGAGTTAACAAATTTTTGTTTTGTGAGCTTATAGGACAAAAGATGCAAATTTGCAAAGTACATAAATACAATACAATCAGTCAATAAACAATAAAAAGTGCATGAATATAAGAGTTACAGTTAAAGTGCTTAAGTTAATGTGTGTGTTATCAGTGGGTGAGTTATTTGGAAAGTGCACAAAGTCAAAAACCTCTCACATATACAAATATTAAAGGTCAGTGTGAACCCTGACCGGTCACACTAACGTTAAACCAACAAAGAGTTCACCCACCCACCCCCGTCCCCCAGAAATCACATCCTAGAGCAGGAATGGCTTTATACATATATATATATATATATAAGAAAATCTACCTTTTTTTTTTTTTTTTTTTTAAAACAAAATACGCCAAAAATGCAGTATGACACAGAATATAGAGCATGATTTTGGACAATATCACTACAGCCAAACTGTAACTTAAATGATTGATCTAGCGATTATTTTTTCAACTAATCTAATGATCAATTTTTCAGTTTATCTAACTATTAAATTTTTAATTTAATTTGTAACATTATTTAACATGATCAATGCTACTATTTATACAATGAGGATGTCAAACCTTCAACATTTATTGAACATTTCTTTATTTAAACTCATAAACACTGATTTGCAGGTCATTGCACAAGAAAAGTTCATTCAAATATTCTCCAGGGGTGTGTGAAAGCTCTCTGGTGTTTATTTTGAAATTAATCTCTGTAAAGAAGAAAAAAGAAAAATCTTATGAATATTAACTATATCAAAATTCATTCCACACCATGAATATGAATTTATTTTAATATACTACAGCCATCTCAGAGGCTCAACTTCCAAAATAATTACGTTAGTATAATATTATTATTAAAATTAAGTAGTGATATAATTACTAACTAATAACTAGAATATTTGCATTTCCTGAAGAAAATACAAGTGAGAATGCAGGTGCTGGCTCGCATCGCACTGCATTAGCCTAGCGTCAGCATTAGCCTAGCATTAGCAATAGCCTAGCAATAGCTGAATGTTAGCAAAAAAGGTTGAAATTGGTTTAAAAAAAATTGAAATTGGTTAAGAAAAAAGTTGAAATGAGTTGAGAATGTGTTGAAGGTCGTAGCTGAACATGTTAAAGGTTGAATAGTTTGAATCATGAAGGGGTTAAAAGTTGAAAAAGCTGAAATTTCCAATGAAAGTGGATGAGAACAAAAAAATTGCATGAGCAATAATTAAAAAAGTTTAAAAGTTACAAATTATTTGAGTACAAGCATAAATGCCGGGAATTTTCTAAACAGTTTGATATCTTAATTGTCTAAATCAGACAAACTGTGTAGGAGGAGTTAATGCAGACGGAAGAAGAAAAACATTTTATAACAATATAAAACTCTTCCCGCCTCCTCACTAATATTATTATTATACTAATTTAATTATTTTCAAAGTTGAGCCTCTGAGATGTCTGTAGTATATTAAGATAAAGCATTCACTCGTGGATGTTTAATGTAAGCAGGTTTTTTATATAGTAAACGTCTACATTCTCAACTGGTGGGTCGGGACCTAAAAGTGGGTCGTAGATCTGTACTGGGTGGGATGCGGACAGCTGGTCAAAAATAGTTACTTAATTTAACTTGTCTTTTATTTTGAAAGAAGCTTTTCTTTTGACAGGCATGCTGTCAAATGCATGTTGCACAGGGAAATATATAGATTTATGTTTTTATATATAAGTGTTTTTTCAACAGCAATTTCTGAAAAACTAAATTTGGTTGGTTGAATTCTAAAAGCGGGTTGCGATTTAATGACCGTGGGCAAATATGGTTCTGAGGGTGTGACCAGTTGAGAACCCCTGATCTACGTCATGACATTATGTTTTACTATAAACCAGTTCTACTATATTTACAAACATGTCCATAGTACTGTGGGAAGCTAACGATGCTAAAGTCAATAGCGATGCATTTATACAAAAAAATCAACAGTTTAACGTCACGTTGATGGAAAGTATCAATGATCAATGCTGATAATCACACATTTTCTTTTTAAATGTTCGTTCATTACTGTCGTACACGTGTGTTATAACGTCTGGTTTTTGCATAGTCGGCAAATGACAACATCCCCGGAGGTTGAAAAGTTAAAAAACTCCCACAGGGGGCAGTGTTTAGCTCAGTGGGTTGAGCGCCCGCCCCATGTACAGAGGCTATAGCTCCTCACCTGCAGCGGGTCCAGGTTCGATTCCCGGCCTGGGACCCTTTCCTGCGTGTCATTCCCTGCTCTCTCTGACCCCTTTCCTGTCAAGCAACTGTCATATAAAGGCCACTAGAGCCAAAAAAATCCTAAAAAAAAAAAAAAAAAAAAAAACTCCCACAGTTTTGAAGAGTATTTATGACGTTAACGCATTGTTTCAGCTCTAATAAAATAATATTCTTATTGTTAAAGATGATTGAATGCAGACAAATGTGTTTTGTGCACTTAATGATGCATGCATGTGTTTTTTATTTATTTACACTGTGGATGACAGGTTTCTTTCTTCATTATACAGTGTTAGTGTTTTTTATGAATAAATGTTGACGTGCTGATGATTTTTTGTATTTCTCTCACAGATCAGCGCCGTCAGAGCCGTCGTTCCCAACAAAAGCAACAATGAGATCGTTTTGGTGCTGCAGCATTTTGAGAACTGTGTCGATAAGGCTGTGCAGGCTTTCTTAGAAGGTATTGATCTGTATTGGATTTAAAGGATGTCGCTCTGATTGATTAGGAATGATCATGATGGTCCTTTTTTCAATGCTGAGAAAAGTTCTACAGGGTCCCCACAGTCATGAAATTCCTGGTAAAGCTATGGAATTTGAAAAAACGATACTTGAACCGTTTTGGAAATATAGCTTATTTTATTTTTAATGTTTAAAGTATTTTAAACCCCAACCATGTTAAGCGTTATCTGATAGTGAAAGTGCTGCATACAGGCAGCATCATTGAGCAGGAATCACAAGATCTCACATATTCACTCCCTGCCTTATTGATAAAACTGTGCGTAGGTAAGATCACTTCAGCTGGTGTACGTCATGGAAGTTTGGTAAAATATTTTGGAAAAGTATTGAAAAATCATTGTTAAAGTGTGGGAACCCTGGTTCTAGCTACAGCCTATTATTTAGTATTGGGTTGTTGCAAATAACATTTAAATTAGTTTTACATGGAAAACTGATGAAGAAGACGTTAGAAGTGCAAAGTGAAGGTTGAAGCGACTCGATGAGGAATATTTTTCTTATTCTTCTAAAACTGCCTTTTTTTTAAAGTGGTATATTTTTAGCACATCCACAGACTTTGATTAGAAACACGACTGTCATTTGGTTTTTTGTAAATGCTGGTTTAAAAAAAAAAAGGGTTGTCAGACTTCAAAACAGTACGTTATACTTTTTGTTGCACCGTGTTAGACTTATTTAGATTTTAAACTTATTTCATTATAAAATATTGACCACAATAGACACTTCTGTTAAAAACCAAGCACACATGCTTAAAAAAAGTCGCCTTTTTATTAAACTTTCTCATCATTTCACAATAAACTTCAATTTACAAAGCAATCTGAACTTTCATTTCCACCTGGAAAATGAAAGTTACTTTATTTAGATAAATGACTTCCACCTCACACACACACACACACACACACACGGTCTGAGCATGTGTGTGTCACTGGCTCGTCTCCAGCTCTTCAGGTTTATTAACGTCAGGGTTTTCTCACACACGTCATCCAACATTGTTTCTTTCTGTGTCATTGTTAGGGGTGTGAAGAAAAAAAATTGATTCCACAATATATCGCAATTTTTTTTGGGTGCTGATTTTAAATAGATGTTTTTATTTAAAAGATTGATTTTTTTTTTTTTTTTTTTTAAGTTAAAAAAAATATTTTTTTTTTGTGGGATATTTAATCAATATTTATGTGCAATATTTCAGTGGTTAAAATGCTTTCAATGTGTTACAATGGTTATTTGATGCACTTGATTTTATGATGACAGTGCAATATTTATGTATATACAGGTATTTTATTTTCTTATAATCTGTTCAGATCAGTGTTTAAATTGATACAATCGGATAAATTATTTTTTCTAATTATTGTGCATTATCAGTAACTCAGGGTGATTCATCCTTAATGTTCTCACTTATAGTTGTTACAATGCCCTCATTATGTTGTCATGGTTACTTAGAGACTTCTACACAGAAGTTTCAGTGAAAATAAACTTGTTGCACTTCATTTTATGATGGCAGTGTGTAACACTGTATTTTCTTTTTTTCAGTGAAAATGTGCAAAAACACTAATAATAAATAGGATGTTTTGAAGTAAATAGTTTTGACTCAATTTGTTCATCTTCTGATGAACATATACAGCAACTTGATTTTTCATCTCTACGTTTAATTTTCATAATAACTGGGTAGAATATTGCGATATCGTATCGTGACACGTATCATATTGCAACATCCTTGACAATACTCAGCCCTAGCCTTCGTCCAAACACCTTCATGCCTCTGAGTATGAAGGTGTTTCCAAATCTTTCATTGCAGTCTCACGTCACTGTGTTGCTTTTGTGTGTGTGTGTCTTTGTGTGTCAGGCAGCGCAGCTGAGATCCTCAAAGAATGGAATGTGACGGGGAAAAAAAAGGTGAGTCATGTAAATCTGGTCTTTTTTTCTCTCTACTCTCATTACGACGCTGAATTCAAATGTTAGATTGTGTTAAAACTTTAGAACGGAACAGTTTCAAAGTCACCATTTTTCACAAATTAAACTACACATTTTTATGATCTTTTTTTTGCAGCTTTGAAGTCTTCACAACTTTGTGGCTACATTTAGCACCTTTTTTTTTTTTTTTAGATCCATTCAGTGAATTTTTATTGTGAAATGTTTACCTGGAAGCGCAAACTACGGCACAATCGTGTTAAAATGACTCGTTTTCTTCACCTTGTGGCCCATTTAGGGCCCACTTTTGATTAAACTGTTCTGTATTTGGCCCCTCAACTAAAATACATTTGACAGCCCTGGTTTACATGTATGAACAAACAAATCTGTGACATCATCAACATGCTGCACAGACTTCAGGAAGCAGAGAACCAGATGATGCTGGAAGCTAAAATTACGGTTTCATGAAGAATTACTGACAAAGCAAGAATTGTTTAGCACATGGTGATAAAACATTTGTCAAATGATGACAAGGGAACTTTAATATGTTGTGGTTAACATGAATAAACAGGAGCGTAAACATTTGGAATAATTTGTCCTTGTTTTGTTTTTTTTTTTACTTAATGGAACTCAGGTACTCTTTTAAATATGAGGTGACGTGTGTGACTTTGTCCAAAAGCCAAGAATTGATTATTTAATATTCTTAAAATCTGAAATTGTTCAGTGACTCTCATCTGCTCAACCAGTTATCACTAATTAATTAGCACAAAGATCACATGATGATCTGCTGATTATTATTATTATTTTTCAGCCCAAGAAGAAAAAGAAGCCCAAACCTCAGGCCGAGCCTCCGGTGGAGCCTGAGGCTCCTGAAGCTCCAGTGAGTGACTCTAAGGATAAAGATGAGATCAATGGCTTCCACACTAACGGCTCAGTGATGGACGGAGAGTCTCTGGATTCACTGAGTGAACAGCTGGACTCAGCCTCTCTGGATGCAGCGGAGCTGGACTCTGAACCTGCTACGTCTGAAACCACAGGTCAGCTTAGAAACCACCTGTAGAACTCTGAGATGTTCTAGTTCAGCAGCAGCACGTAGAGAGAGGTCACACACGTCTGACTAGGGATGTTGCTAATTCACGATTTTTTTTGCCGACTACACCAAGGTTTAGATACTATAGAGATGTTCACACTGTGAGAGACGAGCAGCTGGACATCAAAGTATCTCTTCAGGATGAATCAAAGGAAGAAAATCAAACTGGAAACAAACCAATGAACTCTGCAATCAATGTGTGCCATGTCTTTAGTTTAAAGTTTATCAATATTTAGACAATAAATAGAAGCATTATTGATCAATAATCACTGTGATCAACAATCACATTAAACTATACAAAAAGCAACAAAATAAACAATTAATAAATCAATTTTCAGAATTATTAGAATGTACTAATAACATGTTCAGGCATCACATTTTAATGTAGAATGAGTGAAGGGTGAGATATCCTCCTGTTACTGAATACGAAGTAAAGCTTTGACAACTTAATGAGAAAAAATGGTGCAGCCATCTTATTATTAACGGATACCATCAAGTTACATTTACAAACCTCTAAATAAAATGCACTCCTAAATGTAGGAGAGAAGTGAAATAATACTCACTCACTCAATCGTTGTTTTTTTTTGTTAAATTGTTTACAGATTAATGCAAAAAGTTAAAGCAACAATATTAACATTGTTGCCTTGTTTTAGGAATTAAAAAAAAAATTTTCATTACTTTTTGAGAATCTGTTATGAATCTAAACTACTTAGTTTAGTGGAGAGCCATGTGAACTTATCTACAAACCTGATGAAAGATGTTTCCTCATGTCTGTGTTAAAGCTACAACTGTTTGATGTATGAAATTATCACCTCAAGCCATAAAATCATTTTGGATACACAGGAAATGTTGAGTTTTAGCAGAACTCTACATTTCAGTTTTAAAGTGTTTATTCTTATCAGCTTTTAAAGAAATGTATTATTGAATGTGATTAAAGTGATTCTTTGCTAATTATAGTAGATTTTTTTTTTTTTAGGTGCAGAGGCAGAAAGTCAATCTAGCGCTCCGAGTCCAGCCCTGCAGCATGGAAACAGGAACCATCAGATTCCTCGAGGCAACAAATCCCGACACAGACCAGCATCGCACTCGCATCCTCCCACGTCCTCGTTAGCATCTTCCTCTGATGAGCTAACCTCGTCAGGAACCAAGAAAATAGGTCTATTAAAACACAATAAACCATTGGGCTATGCGATCAGGTCGACTTATCGGTCTTAAGCCTTTTCTGGGGTGGATTCTGTGTGATGATACTCGTTGTGTATCTGACGTCCCCTCTCGTCCTCCAGCTTCCACCATCGACCGCTCTGTGAAAGACCTGCAGAGATGCACCTCCTCTCTGACTCGCTACAGGATGGTGGTCAAAGACGAGATGGACTCGTCCATCAAGAGGATGAAGCAGACGTTTGCTGACCTCCAGAGTTGGTACGTGGACGTGTTCACACTGAAATTACTGAGAACTGGTTTGTTTTACATCTTTTTCTCAGTGTAGAAAAGTGTAATGTTCCAGATTCATCTTTAGTTCCAGAGCTTCAGCTTTCACCTTGACACAGTTTTTACATTTATTAGTGTTTCTAATAGGCAAGTTGCGTAAAATAAATACAGTGGGGCAAAAAAATATTTAGTCACCAATTGTGCAAATTCTCCCACTTACAAAGATGAGAGGCCTGTAATTTTCATCAGGTAAACCTCAATGAGGGACAAAATGAGATAAAAAATCTAGAAAATCACATTGTAGGATTTTTGATGAATTTATTTGGAAATTATGGTGGAAAATAAGTATTTGTCAATAACAAAAGTTCGTCTCAATGCTTTGTAATGTACCCTTTGTTGGTGTCATGGGTTCAATTTCAGAGGATTAAAAATGAAAAAATATGTTTCACTGCTTTTATTTCTTTGTATTGTATTGTATTGGTTTATTTGAAAGGGGACAGTGCAATTTCATATAACCCATGAACAAACAGGAGGCTATTTTTCATCTGTAGTCATCTGGCCAAGATGTAAAAAGGCAATAAAATACAAGCATGACAATACATGTACAAGTCAATAACAACAATGACAGTACCAGTTACAATATTAAAACACACAAGAAGCACGTGTTCAAAAGGCTACGTTATCTAATACAATACAATGCAGCGCAGCATGCTCGACTTGTAATGTTGGCAGACGTACATGTTAATAAGACAAATTTTCAATTTTTTTGTAAAGGCGTTGTAAGTGGTTAGCGGTTTAACCTCCTCAGGTATTGAGTTCCACTCAGCAGCGCCCCTAACTGACCAGGCCGAGCGACTGAAAGCACTCCTGCGCAGAGGGATGACACAATCGCCTCTTACAGAGCCTCCAGTACAGAGCCTCAGAGCTGTTTCTTTGGCTGACAAACTCTGCCAGAGGAGCTGGGGCCAAATCATGTGTTACTTTGTATATGAGACTCAGATCTGCAAATCTATGGAGACTGTCCCAATTTAAAAAGTGGTACTTTTTTAGGATTGCACAGTGATGATAGTGCCTTGGTTTTCTATCCAATACTTGTTTGTATAATGTTTCCAAAGGTCTTTTTGCACTCTGACTAGCCTGAGACCAACTTGTTAGGCAGTAGTTAAGGTGGCTGAAGATCATGGAATGTAGAAAAATTATTGACAGCTTCAGTTGACATTTCATTTCGGATTGAGCAGAAATTTGCTAGATTAAACTTGATATTTTTACATAATTTGTCAATATGGGCTTTAAAGGAGAGGTGAGAATCTATTACTAACCCACGGTATTTGTATTGATTTACAATTTGTAATTTTTCTCCAGCTACTAGTATGTCAGGATTAGATGAGGCTCTATTGGTTTTACTAAAAAACATACCTACAGTTTTCAAAGTATTTAGCTGCAGGCAGTTCTCCTGCAGCCAGGATGTGACGAGAGTCATTGCTTTGGTAAGTTTATCTGCAACAATGTCCTTGGAGCGACCGTGAACAAATACAACGGTGTCATCTGCATACATCAAACATTCAACTTCAGAGCAGACAGTTGGCAAATCATTAATATAAAGGCTAAATAAGAGGGGCCCTAATATTGAGCCCTGAGGAACCCCGGTGGTTAGCTAAGAGACTCAGACTTGCTGTTGTTAGTTAATACAGATTGAGTACGATCATACAGGTATGATTCAAACCAGCTCACAGTGTCACGAGAGAAGTTAAATTGTGAGAGCTTAGAAAGTAGAACAGAGTGGTTTACTGTGTCGAAAGCTTTCCTGAGATCTAAGAATACCGCCCCTACTACTCCATCCTTGTCAAGAGAAAATTTTATTTTCTCAATAAAAAGGCATGTAGCGTTTCAGTGGAGTGTTTGGATCTGAAGCCAAACTGCATGGCGTGGAAAGAGGGGGAGCTACTGTTTAAGTACTGGACAATCTGCTCAGCCACCCATTTTTCTGCAACTTTGGAAATGGCTGGAAGAATGCTTATGGGTCGGTAGTTATTTAGAGAAGTTGAAACACCAGATTTAAAAACAGGTGTAACAATAACAGATTTCCAGGCCTTTGGAAAGTGGCCACTGGAAATTGAACGATTAATGATTGAAGCAACGGGAGGAGCCAGAGCGGATCCCAAATCTTTGAGCATGTTCGTGTCCATTCCAAATATATCCCTGGCCTTAGATGGTTTGAGGGTTTTAATTATGTTAATGACTTTGGTCCCAGTGATGTTTGATATGAAAAAAGACTGTGTTGCAGACAATGAGTATTCTTTTTTTTGTTTTACTGTAAAGTTCCCAGAGATTTCTGCTACAGAATCAATAAAGTAGTTGTTAAAGGCATCAGCTATTACCTTGGGTTCTGTTGAAATGTCTCCATTTAGTTCAATTTGCATTTGTTTTGTCTTATTTCTGAGGGAGTCACCTGTCAGTGTTTTTATATAATGCCAGGTTATTTTAGAATTTCCACGTGCACTATTCAAAGCAGTGATGAAAAAGTCAGCTTTAGATTTTCTTATTTCTTTCACTACTCTATTTCTTAAAGAGATAAATTGATGTCTGTTATATCCTGATTTTACAGCCAACTTCAAGGAATTATCTTGTTCTTTCATCAGTTTCAGAATAGATTGGTTTACCCAGGGAAGACCATTTTTTTTAGCCCTTAATTTAATTTTCCGTGTGAATTGTGTAATAATTTGCTGTATTTTGTTGGAGAATTGAGAACAATCCTTGTCCAAGTCTATGCCAGAGAGTAATTCATCCCAATTTACATCATTGATTGAGTCCATGAAGGTTTGTTGTTCCTGCTTTGGTATCCTAAAGGATTCTGTGGCTGGCAAAGATTTGAAACGCTTTTTATTTAATTTTCTGGTGACCATGATGAGATTGTGGTCAGACAATCCAGAAAGCATATTGTAAGATTTCAAAATCATCTTCAATGCCCTTGCTGATGAAAGGAGGTTTTCACTCATAATCTCACGATACATGGCCCCATTCATTCTTTCCTTTACATGAATCAGTCGTCCTGGTCTCTTTGCAGAGAAACAGCCCCAAAGCATGATGTTACCACCCCCATGCTCTACAGTAGGTATGGTGTTCTTTCTCCTCCAAACACAACGAGTTGAGTTTTTACCAAAAAGTTCTTTTTTGGTTTCATCTGACCATCCAAATGCTCTCTAGCAAACTTCAGACGGGCCTGGACATGTAGTGGTTTAAGCAGGGGGGCACGTCTGGTACTGTAGGATTTCAGTCCCTGGTGGCGTAGTGTGTTACTGATGGTAGCCTTTGTTACTTTGGTCCCAGCTCTCTGCAGGTCACTCACTAGGTCCCCCCGTGTGGTTCTGGGATTTTTGCTCACCGTTCTTGTGATCATTTTGACCCCACGGGGTGAGATCTTGCATGGAGCCCCAGATGGAGGGAGATTATCAGTGTCTTGTATGTCTTCCATTTTCTAATAATTGGTCCCACAGTTGATTTCTTCACACCAAGCTGTTTACCTATTACAGATTCAGTCTACCCAGCCTGGTGCAGGTCTACTATTTAGTTTCTGGTGTCCTTTGACAGCTCTTTGGTCTTGGCCTTAGTGGAGTTTGGAGTGTGACTGTTTGAGGTTGTGGACAGGTGTGTTTTATACTGATAACCAGTTCAAACAGGTTCCATTAATACAGGTAACGAGTGGAGGAGGAGCCTCTTAAAGAAGACGTTACAGGTCTGTGAGAGACACAAATCTGGCTTGTTTATCGATGACCAAATACTTATTTTACCGAGGGATTTAATGATTAATTCATTAAAAATCCTACAATGTGATTTTCTGGATTTTTTTCTCATGTTGTGTCTCATAGTTGAGGTTTACCTATGATGAAAATTACAGGCCTCTCATCTTTTTAAGTGGGAGAACTTGCACAATTGGTGGCTGACTAAATACTTTTTGTCCCACTGTAAATGCATTCTAATAAGAATACAGGGTCCCCATGGTCATTAAATTCCTGGAAAATGTATGGAATTTGAAAAAAAGATTTTCCAGTCTATTAAAGTCACAGAATATTTTAACTGTTTTGGAAATACTGCCTATATCATTTTAGTGTTTAAAATATGTTAAGCGTTATCTCAAAGTGAAAGCGCTGCATACGTTAGCTGACGTACACTAAAAACCAGGAAATGCATACGCGAAACAAATATCTCAATGCTTCAGAACTAAGTCATGGAAATTTGGCAAAATTTTGAAAAATCATTGTGGAAAAATGTGTGGTAACCCTGAGAATAATAATTTAGAAAAATATATACTTTCTCTTACATATTCAGGTTGAGTCTGGCAGGGAGGGGCTATAAAGTTTACTTCACACAGATGCAAGGGCACCAAAGAAATCAAGGAGAAGCTAAATAATAGAATAATAATAGAAATAAAATAATACGATTAAAGAGGAATTATCTGATTATTGGCAGCATCCTTTGATAACCAAGCTAATGGTAGAACTACAGACCCAAGGCAAACTTAAGCTGATCAGCTGACGAAGAACAATTATAAACTATTATAAATTCAAATAAATGTCTCTTGATTGCGATGATTCTTGTCATAACAGTCACTCACCGCATTGTGTTCTTTGAGATTTAAGCCTGCGCTTCTTCTTCTGGTGTTTTATTAATATTTCTGAGCAGATCCGACATAATGGTTCCGTTTAAGAAGTTTGTTTATTCATTAAAGCAGACTCAGGGTTGAGATCAAAACCATCTCTTTTGTTCCGAACAAAGAATAGATTAATGTGCTGCTATCTGTGTAGCAGAAATAGTTTTATTCTTTGAGTAAGTCTCCAGTGACTCAAGGTTTTAAGAAAGCCACATGATCAAACCCTCTATTTAAGTATTTCTGTTTGACAGTGCATGAAACTCTGTATTTGGCCTCTAAAAAAACGAGTTTTTAATGTAGAAATTCATTTTAAAGAAGTTTAAAAGCATGTAAACAAAGGCTATTATATTGTTATTTTAATTTGGCAGGAAACAACGCCGTAAATCACATGAACAGGTTCTAGTTTTTCCCAGCAGGAGGTATTTCACTGCTGTTATTTCATGTGTGTTGTTTTTTTCTGTGTTTTTCTAGTTTAATGGACAGAGAAGTGACTCTCCTGGCAGAAATGGACAAAGTGAAATCTGATTCCAGTAAGTACGGAGCTTTTTCAGAGTTTTTGCCTCCTGAACAGAACGAGGAAACTGTCCTCGTAATACGATGCTCCACAGCCCCGACCTGCGTTCACAGGCAGTAAAAGCAGATCCTCAGCCTGAGGCCGCAGGTTTACCATCCTGTGTGTGTCTGTGTGTGTGTGCGTGCAACAGAGCAAGACTGCATACCTCTCCCTGAACCGAGCGTTTGTCCTGGAAAAGCTGAGTGTCGAGTGTCGGAGCTCAATGAGCTCTTTGTGTGAAGTCAGTGTTTGTTAAACGGACAAAAATCACCCTGCAGTGACACTGAGAGACCAGATCACATTTAATCTGATCTGAGATCCATTTAAGTCTAACAGAAAATGGAAAAAACGTCCGCAAGGAAGCGAGTCCATCCATGAAAACTCAGCCTTTCACTGGGTTTCTGTTTCCACTGGTGTCACATTAAGGATCAACGTTTATTCTTTTTATTCAATAGATTAATACTAAATATTCAGATGGTAATTATAGAATATAAAGAGTTTAATGCTAAAGTGATTCAATGTCCAACAGAAAGAACAACCGTTGCAGTTCATCCACCATAACATATCAGGATATAAATCGCTACACTTTTTGATTTAAAATTTACAGAGCGACTTATACCAACAACTTAAATAGTAAGTAAATTTAATTTATAAAGCGCTTTTCACAGGTAAAAATAAAACCACATAGTGCTGTACAAACATTTCAGTATCATGTTGTCCAAAGAAACATGGAAAGATGATTACAAATAACATGAGAGGACAAGAACGGGAGAAACTGTGGGTCGCCACGAGCATGGGAGGAGCCTCATGTTTAGATGAAAAATGGCAAAACAACAGGAGGAGAGGTGAGGGGAAAAAGCAGGTTTTAAACTAACTTCCCTGAGGGCTGGGCAAAAAATCGATTTATCGAATCTGTAGATAAAATCTATTTTTATTTTGCAAATTCAAGTTTTTAAGAAAAAATATTTTAAAATTTTAAAACAATAATTATTGTTATTTTTCCACCATATTTTTTTCGGACTTTTTCGTGTTCCGTCCTTGTGGGTTACCGTAGCGCGATGTGAGCCAGCCCCCTCTTTGTTTACTCTTTGAGTAGGCTATAGGTGTGCCACAGGCATGTTTAATTTTTTATTTGCGGTATGCTGAGATTCTAAGGGAAGAGTTTATTATTTTTATAATTGTTATATGTTATAAAATATGTAGTTATCTGATTTCTTAATTGGAGAATTTAAACTACTGTGACGTTGCTGTTGAACTTTTGCTTAAACTTGGTAAACCTTGAACTTGTTGAATGACAGAGCCTCATTTACTTTTTATTTTGGAATTGTTCTATGCATTTTAACTCTTGATGACAATCACAGCAATAAAGTTGCACTTTTGACAAGGTATCTGATGTCTGCTGTCATTTTAAGTGCATTGAAAAAAAGAATCAAAAATCAAATTGAAACTCGAATCTTTCTTTTCAGGTAAAATCAGCCATCCCTAAC
Source organism: Gouania willdenowi (assembly GCF_900634775.1). Taxonomy (NCBI): domain Eukaryota; kingdom Metazoa; phylum Chordata; class Actinopteri; order Blenniiformes; family Gobiesocidae; genus Gouania; species Gouania willdenowi. Next base: position 1,521,095 of record NC_041050.1, read on the forward strand.
TTCCCTATTGGGGAGGACAGTATAAGACTAGGAAAAAAACCTCCTCGACGTATGTGCACAAAGGCAAAACACAGTCACAAACAAGGTGGAGGAAAGAAGGGATTGCCAGCCGCTGTGGGGGCGCGCGCCTCATTGTGTATCCGGACGCAAATGTTCCCCCAGACGTGCGGGCTCACCCCGCCCGCTCTTTTTGTCGAAATGTCTTTTTTTTTTCTTTTTTTTTGGGCCTGCAGTGCAATCTGGCTACTAAAATGTATATTTCCAGTTTCCAATTCACGCTATTTATGTTTGGTTGCATTTCCTATGATAAATAAGGTGTTAATTTCCTTTAAATGATGAGTGTGTGCTGGTGGTGTATTCAGAGCATAGTGGGAACACTGGTATCAGTTAGAGCAGCTCTTAAACAGTGAGTTTATTGTTTTGTAGGAATAAATGTAAGGACTCCAATAGGGCTGCGCAATTAATCAAATTTTAATATAATTTTAATTTAATATATCATAATCACGATTTTGGTTGCCACGATTAAATTAACCTGATTGTCAGCAATATTTACATTTAAAACGTGAGCTCTGCTGCATTTTAAATCAGACACTTTGAGCCATTTGGTGGATTGATGAGACCTGTAATTGTTTCCAATGAGTCGCATTTTGTGAAAGCAATCTGTAATAGTGTAATTATTCAGTTAACCTTTGTTACATTTTAAATTCTTGGGTTGATTTTTATTTATTTTTTAAAGCTTAATTTTGCACTGTAAACTGTTCATATTATATTCTTTTAAACGTAGTGCAAAAGATGTTCAGATTTTTTTTCTCCCTAACATGATAAATATCTGTGAGTATAATCATGAATACAATATTCATTTTTATTCATTTAAAATATTTTTTCTTTATTTAAATCAGGCCCCAATATCATATATTATCATATTATATATATGTATATCATATATTAACATGTTTTGGGGCAATGTACACACTTTTATTCCATGGTAAACAGGTGACTGAATCTCTACACGTGTAGCAAACAGACATAATCTTGTGATTTCACTGTAACTCTGCCAGTATTTATAGGTTTTCTTAAGCATATAAATGTGAAACTAATAACAGTCGTTGACTCTATTAATCCTGTGAAGTTTAATAGCAGTAAAGTCTAAAGACTAAACGAGTTCTGTTTGGGTGACATCGACTTGTACTCCAGTGTGACATGTTGTGCAAATATGTTACGACTGAATACTTTGTGTGTTTGGGATTTAACAATTGAATATTTATGATGATTTATTAAACGTGCAGCTGTGTAACTGCTCTCTTTTCTTCTGCGTGATGTTTCAGTGACGATTCTGGACGCACGGCAGAAGAGAGCTGAGGAACTGCGACGGCTGACGGACAAATCAGCGTCTATGTCTGAGGAACAGCTGACGGAGCTACGTGCAGACATTAAGGTAACCACTCAGGGTGTTCTACTGGTGGGTGGGGACACCAATGAGGGTCACAAGGACCTAAAAGTTTGGGGAAGAAAACCTGTGCTTTTATTTTGAAGATCATTTTTCTGTGCTTGCTTAATTTTTTTTATTTTTTTTGAAGCAGACAATGTGAGTTGTTTTTTTTTTGCATCTAAACACACCCATCGTATGTAAAAAGATTCAGTGAAATCCGGGGTATTAAACTTGAGGCCTGCAGCCCAAACTTAGTCCACCGAAGCATTTAATTGGGCCAAAAGAAAGAGTTGGTTCCAAGTGTAAACTGGTGGGAAAAGATTTGTGGAAACTTCACATTTCTTTCTGTTAAAGGTTCAGATGGTTGTTGGTTCAGACTTTTTCTCTATTTCACAAAGCTGATGATAAACGATTGTTTTTGTTCTCAACCTCTGGCAGCACTTTGTGAGCGAGCGTAAATACGACGAAGACCTCGGGAAAGCCGTGAGGTTCACGTTTGATCTGGAGCCACTAAAGACCAGCATCATGGGCTTTGGATCAGGTACCACTTCCTGTTTTTACTCCTCTACTTCCTGTTTTTACTGAAGAGCATTGAACTGTTGAGGATGGAATAAGCCCCGTCCCTTGTGTCTGATTGGCTGTGTGTCTCTGTCCTAGTCTACCACCCTCGTACTGGATACTCTCATCGTTCCCGCTGTAGCTCCACCTCCTCCTCCGTCACCAGCCCCAACCAGCAGGAAGCTCTGCCCCCAGCCCAGGCTCCACCCGTTCCCAGCGAGTCCCGCCCTCCACCGTCCAAACAGGTCAGTTGACTCCTCCTCTGTTTGTGTTTTATCTCTACATAGTTCTGATGTAATTTCTTCTGTAGATTTTCCAGGGCAACCGTAGAACATTCCAGGGGTACCACTCTGCTCAGAGGCACAATGGCAGCTCCTACCACGACAGGAACGCCGGCCGCCCCAATCATCGTTACCACGGCAACGCTGACGGCGGAGGCAGCTCGTCCACGCACCCCGGCAGCTCCAGAGGCCCCGCCCACTCCACCTCCTCGTCCTCCCATCAGGACCGAGCCACTCATAACGGGCTTCCTCAGAGGCAGCCGCGGTCACATGGTCCCTGACGTTCCTCCTCCTCCTCTTGGCTCCACCCCTCTCTCCTCCACAAGCCCCACCCCCTCATCCCTCTCCAACTCCAGTCAATGAAGAATAGAAACCATGTTTACATCTGTTTAACTGTTTAACATTGGTCCGCTCAGACTTGAAACGCTCTTCCTTTCTTTGGTCTTTCAGGCTCCGCCCACTTTGCTTCACTGCCGCTGTGGCAAAAATTTGATCTTTTTTGTTTTTTAGTTTGTTTTTTTAATCTCCCGTCCGCATTTCAATGCCTTCACTGTGATTGTACGCAACGCAGCGTCAGCTCGCCAACGCAATCAATACAAAAACAACCGAACCAAACATCGGCATTAATCTGAAGCAGAAAGTATTCTAATCTGACTGATTGATATCAAACTAATCTCACTAATCCAATGGGTTTCGTTCAAAGTTGCATTTGTGCGTAAACTTTTACAGCCCTGTGAAGCTCCGCCCCCTCTATCGTCAAATCTTAGCACTTTTTTATACTTGTACAACACGTTTGAGATCAAACTTTTCTGTTTCCAGGACAGAATGTCAAGACGTTTCTCGACTCTTCGTCCATTTCTCTCTCAAAAATCATGTTGTAAACTTTATTTTGCTCCTTTAGTGTTAGCATTAGCACTAAGCTAACATCTCTGATTACAACACAAACTTTGCTCACGCACGCTGCTTTCAAACGAGGGCTCATTTACTTTGGTGCATTTCTAAAGAAAACAAAGAAGTCATCCAGACGAAGGAAGTCTTTAGTCATGAGTTTTTTCTGTATTTTATTTGCTTAAATTCACATAAACAACATTTTAAAATGTTGAGCTTCTGCCTTCAGTCACAGATTCACGTTTGCCTTTTCAGACGCGCTGTGTGTGAACTTTAAAAAGTGCTGCATCACGACTTCTGTTTCTCACGCTTCTATAAAAACACTTCTCCTTCAGTGGCACAGTTTGAAAGTTCAAAGTAATTTAGAATATTTCCTTATTTTGTTTTCACGAATCGTCGACGTCGGATCCCGATCACACTCAGATATAAAAATCTTGTTCTATCTCTAAAAACACTTTTCCTGGATGATCGTTTACTGACGTTAGGAAATCTGACTAGATTTAAAAAATATGTGCAAAAGAAAAATGTAAAGCTACGACTTCCAGGGTTTTAACATTTAAACGTTAAACACGTCATCGTAGAACAATCTGTCGTCCCATTCATCTTTTTTTTTTTTACTTTTTGTTTTACATCCCTAACTTTAAGAGTTTTTTAAGTTTTTCCAAATAAAATACAAAAAACCATCAGGTTGAATTTTACGTTTTCGCTTTTTTCTCAGTTCCCACGCTGTCAACAAATGTACGGTTTAACGTTCATGTCCTCTGTACTTTACTTATACTCTACTTTAATTTTACTCACCAAACTTTATTCTTATTTACATATATTACTTTATCTTAACATGACTTATTATTATTTCCCTTTGAATAACTTCTTCTGTGTACAGACATGATGTTGCTGGTGAATCTGAACTCGTTTATTTCTGTTCTCTCCATCGCTCCTGGCGGAGATTGAAAGTTCATCCATTGCTTTCTCTTCTCATTTGATTTTTGAGACAACTGTAAACTTTAAGTGCCTTTACTCGTCTCCGACACACACACACACACACACACACACACACACGGACCAAAGACGTCGATCGTCCCTCCTCTTCCTCTCTCTTCCTCTCTCTCCTTCTCACTGAATGGCACACTTTTCATTTACTACAAATAAACAGTTTGCATTAACCACTGAGTGAACCAGAGTTTCCTTTTACATCAGCTTCAGTTTCATTTTAGGTCAAACACAAATAATTCTGCTGCTGCTTTGGTTCCATCTAGTGGACAGTTATTATAAAACAGACTAGTAATAAGCACACGTATAATAACAGAGGGAGGTTTTTTTCTCTCATTCTGTGTATTTGTTGTCTTGCTCGTTATGAGACATTTAGTGCATTTCTGTCCTTTTATCTATTATTCCTTTAAAATGCATGTTTTTTAGAGTCATTTGTGTTGTCATTTTGCATTTTTTTGAGTAATCAGGGCTCGAGCACAATGGTGCGTAGGACCCTATTGTAATACACCTCGTTTTTATTATTTTATTTACGGCCAAATATCGCATTTTTGAACACGTTCAAAAACTCATGAAAATTTGAAAGCATATCAGGACTGGCAAAAAACTTGATATTTTGGGGGAATTTCACATGCGAATGGCAAAATGACTCTATAGCGCCCCCTTGAAAATTTTATTGGCCCCCAGCTTGGACTGATGACATCACTGTGGAACTTCTGTAAAATTCTGACATCACTCTCTACAGTGATGATATCAGAATTCTACAGTGTACTGAAGAACTTTTACTTCAGTACACTGAGGATTTCCCTGACCTGGGTAAGTACTGTTACTTCTTTCTACCACGTCGAAGGAGATGAGTTATTACCCCTTAGTAACAACCAGAGTGTGCCAAAACAACAGAGGGCATTGTCATTGGCAGTGGCTGAGTTTTATAACAGTTTTTAAGACGTATTAACCGATGAGTTTAGCCCTGTACTCCAGAGTAGTGAAACAATGTATGAGAATCTTTTTCTCTTGTCTTTTTAAGGAAAAAGCCTGCATTCTAAACATGAATGCATGAAAAGTATATGATGTGTGATTGTGTTGACAGTCATATATATTACATTATTTTTGTTTTAGTTCAAGATTGTATGCTATGAAAATGTGTATTTTCAAAAGTTCATGGTTTAGGCTAAGGAGAGGAGACAGAGGTGTGGCCAAGGCTGGTCAAGATCAGATGGTAACATGTTACACCAACAGCAAGGAGATGGTGTAACAACTGATATGGGGGTTAAATACTGCTGTTCCCTCACAGAGGGTCAGATCCTTTCTACTGCTATCTCTGCATCTACTGATGACCTGGACTAAGCCGTGCATTTCAAGACTAAGAAATCCCAGGACTGATTAAGATTTTGGGATGAAGAAGAAATTAGATGTTATGAATCATTAGAGACCGCACAGCTGAGAGCTGCGGGTCTGCCCAAGAGTCATCACGGTGTCAAGGCTACGAAGACCAGCTGTGCTGCTGGCACTAGGCCAGAGAGAACATTCCAAAGCCTGCCCTGAACCAAAGGTTGTAGGAGTGAGCCAGGTTATTTCCCTTGTTGAATTCTATTTACTTTTATTGTATATGTTTTTCCTGCTATGCTATGCATCCCTACCCATAATTAAAGCTGAGTTATAAAAGACAAGAAGATACTATTCTTTCCTCAATACTGCAAGTTTTCACTGGACAACATCAGAATGTAACGTGCTTTGAAAGGTTCAGCTGTAGCCAAGGTCGTGTTATCGGAGCGAATGAAAACACGTCTGCTCTCTCCAAAGACCAGAAATGAAATGATTCCCAGAGCGATCAGAGCCGCACCACATAACCAGAAAACCAAGTTAAAGAAGAAAAGCAGAAACTTCACACTTTTTATACTACCTTCCACACACATGACTGCCAATGGTTTGATTCTTTGATAGAGAGAAAAGTTTGAAGTCCTGAGTTCTGGACTGAGAATGACTTTGGAGGAATGTTGGACAAACGTTGTGTGTCTTCGTTTCTTCAGTGATGTTGTGATGTGCAGAGGCTATAAAGGTCGTGACAAATGTCAGCATCAACGCGCGCGACGCTTATTTCTTTTGGGGGAGGAGCCAAAAACGATGACAAGTAGTTTGTGCAGTTTACCCCTGGAACGATGCCATTCCATCACAGCTCCAAACACGCACATACAAGCACACACTTACGTCCTCTCTCCAGGCTTTGATGGATCCAGGAAATGATCTCTGGTTTCAGAGCAGCAGCTGCTCCAATGAGCGGTGCTGCTCTCTCCAAAACGCAAGATTTACATCAATAAAATAAAGATCATACACAAACACTATTGTGTCTCTTTATATTTTTAATGATAATAATAAAAGCAAATTTACAATAACAAAAATAGCTTTTAACTTAAAAAAAAAAAAAAAAAAAAAAAAACCTGTGTCACAAGTCGGTGAACAGAATGCTTGCAGTGGGTGGCCGGGCCCCCCATGGCCCCCCATGGCCCGGCCATAAAGACAGGCTGAACTACAGTGATGCGTGCATTCATGTCAGAGTCTTTAAAACACCAGAAAAATCACCATAACACAAGATAAAGTCCATACACTTGTTACTATGTCTCTATTGAGAAAACAGTTGCTAAAAGCGTTCACAAAATATACGCTAAGGAAGGATCAGTTTCGCTTTCGGAGAGGATTTATTTATTTATTTTTTTCCCACACCTTCAAAAAAAATTGTGCGTACAGGATTCCGGCTGGCAATGCCACTGCGCATACAGACAGAACTGAAAAAGGCACATAAAAGGCAGTGACATCTTAAAGCTGCAGTAGGTACATTTTGTGAGGTGCTCCATGCTCCCCCTCCCCTCTTGAACAAAACTTGCGTGCACACGCACTGTGGACCTCTTTGCAACTGTTTTCTCCATATAGACTAACAAATGTAGGAATTTTATCTTGTGGAATTGGAACGTTTTCTGATGTTTTAGAGACATGAGAACATGTATCACTCACTGCTGTGAGGACAGTAAGAGACTCAGATTCACTGCTGCTGCTCAAACACAAGCAGCCGAGCCCAGCTGATCAGAGCAGACAAACTCTGTCAACACTGCAGATGAATAGGGTCTGTTCTTTCCACCTTCAATAATTTTTGATGAGCTATTTCTTCCATCTGTTATCTCTCTCTCTCTGACTCTCTGACTGGGTTTTGGTAAGATATTATTGGGAGAAATAAAAAGTGTAATAATAACACAATGATCAGTAAGAGGAGAGAGGGAAATATCACAATTTGAGGATAATGAGATCAAGCTATTAGATATCAACCAATAATCAATTCTAGAACACAGGGAGTGCCCTGAGTTATTACTCTATGTAAATTTAATTTTTTCAGGATTATTTTTTCTCCAAATATCAGACAAGTCTAGAGGACGAGAAAAATCTGTAATAATGTAATTAAACTGCTGGGAACTTTAATGTGCTGGGAACCTGTCTTCTCTGTCATTTGGTACTATATTAAAATATCCTCCAACAATAACTTTATCAGTTAAATACAATCTTTTCCAATCCTCAATCATATTCTTTAGGGTGTTAAATTGTTTTTTTTTTTTTTTTAATTTTTGGTATAATTGCTTAAGCCATACATATTTATATACCCAATGTTTTTTATTTTAGTACTAACCATCAGCCAATGACCTTCATTATCACTTACAGTATGTGATTGACAATTTTCCCTCCAAACTGATGAAAAAAAATGCTACTCCTGCTGAATGTTTTGTACCATGAGAAATAAAAGTATCACCACTTCCCCAATGGATTTTTCAAAAATTAAAATAATATACTGTTGAATGTCTCTTGAAAGAAAAAAAAATCAACTTTAGGTTGTTCCTTGCAAAAAAAAAATGATGCATTTTGTGCCATTTCTAAAACCTCAAACATTCAATGAAAAAAATGATAAAATCATTAAAAGTATAGCTCAGAAACCTACTTCAGTTTATAGCAGGGCTTAAAACAAAGGAAAGATTTACCTTCACAATAGTCATTTTTCTGACATAACCTGAAGATATATTGGTATTCAACCACAGCTCAGTCTTCATAACACAATGTTGAAGCGCTGACTTGTCTTTGGAAAGGAACAGGTGAAGAATAAAGTCATTTAACGCTTTTGTCACTTTTTGCTCGTTTTACGCCTTACTATAGCCTTACCTCTGTTTTTATGCCTTACTATAGCGTTAACTCCGTTTTTCATTGTGTGTCACCTTTTCGCCCGTATTATGCATCACTATAGGTGTTTGTCACTTTTTCGCACGTTTTATTCCTTACTATAAGTGTTTGACCCTTATTCGCCAGTTTTACGCCTTACCTCAGTTTTTGGGTGTTTGTCACTTTTTTGTCTTACTTCGATTTTGAGGTGTTTGAAAAATTCTATGCCCATTTTTTTGCCCTACCATAGCCTTACCTCCGTTTCTAGGTGTTTGAGAAATTTTCACCTATTTTGATGGCTTATTACAGAATTACCTCTGTTTCGAGGCGTTTGAAAAATTTTCACCCATTTTTATGCTTTACTAGAGCCTTAATTTTGTTTTGACGTGTTTAAAATTTTTTCGCCCATTTTTATGCCTCACTATAGCCTTACCTCCGTTTCGAGGCGTTTCAAAAATTTTTGCCCATTTTTATTGATTACTATAGCCTTACCTTCGTTTCAAGACGTTTGAAACATTTTCACCAATTTTTATGCCTTACTATAGCCTTACCTTTGTTTCAAGATGTTTGAAAATGTTTCGGCCAATTTTATGTCATACTATAGCTTTACCTTTGTGTCAAGGCGTTGGAAATTTTTTCGCCCATTTCTATGCCTTACTATAGCCTTACCTCCACTTTGAGGCGTTTGAAATGTTTTCGCCCAGTTTTATGCCACACTATAGCCTTACCTACGTTTGGACGCGTTTAAAAAAATTTTGTCCATTTTTATGCCTTACTATTGCCTTACCTTCGTTTCGGGGCGTTTGAAAAAATTTTGCACATTTTAATTGATCACAATAGCCTTACCTTCGTTTCAAGGCGTTTGAAACATTTTCACAAATTTTTATGCCTTTCTATAGCCTTACCGCCATTTCGATGCATTTGAAAATTTTTCGGCCTTTTCTAAGTCTTACTATAGCCTTATCTCCGTTTCGAGGCGTTTAAAAAAATTCACCCGTTTTCATGCCTTACCTCTGTTTCGAGGCGTTTTCAAAAATTTCGCCCATTTTTATGCCTTACTATAGCCTTAATATTGTTTCGAGAAGTTTGAAAATTTTTCGCCCATTTTTATGCCTTACTATAGCCTTACCTCCGTTTCGAGGCGTTTAAAATTTTTTCGCTCATTTTTTTGCCTTACGATAGCCTTACCTTCATTTCGAGGCGTTCGAAAAAAATTCGCCCATTTTTATGCCTTACTATAGCCTTACCTTCCTTTCAAGGGTTTTGAAAAAATTTCGCCCATTTTTATGCCTTACTATAGCCTTACCTCTGTTTCGACGCGTTTAAAAAAATTTCACCCGTTTTCATGCCTTACTATAGCCTTACCTCCGTTTTGAGGCGTTTAAAGTTTTTTCGCTCGTTTTTTTGCCTTACTATAGCCTTACCTTACTTTCGAGGGTTTTGAAAAAATTTCGCCCATTTTTATGCCTTACTATAGCCTTACCTCCGTTTTGACGCGTTTGAAAAAATTTCACCCATTTTTATGCCTTACTATAGCCTTACCTCTGCTTCGACTCGTTTAAAAAATTTTCACTCGTTTTTATGCCTTACTATAGCCTTACCTCCATTTTGAGGCGTTTAAAAAATTTTCACCCATTTTTTTGCCTTACTATAGCCTTACCTTTGTTTCGAGAAGTTTGAACATTTTTCACCCATTTTTATGCCTTACTATAGCCTTACCTCTGTTTCGACTCGTTTGAAAAATTTTCGCCCATTTTTATGCCTTACTATAACCTTACCTTTGTTTCGACGCGTTTGAAAATTTTTCGCCCATTTTTATGCCTCACTATAGCCTTACCTCCGTTTCGAGGCGTTGGAAAAAATTTTGCCCATTTTTATGCCTTACTATAGCCTTACCTTTGTTTCAAGGCGTTTGAAACATTTTCACAAATTTTTATTCCTTACTATAGCCTTATCGCCGTTTCAATGCATTTGAAAATTTTTCGCCCATTTCTATGCCTTACCTCTGACAATTTTTCTTCAATTTTAATTTTTCAATTTTTTCTAATTTCTCATGCCTTACTGCAATTTTATCCCAGTTTAAGTGTGTGCAGCATATTTGCGCTAGTTTTTAGGGTCTTGTGGTAGCTTTATCTCAGAAAAAAAAAAAATTCAAATTTTTTGCCTTACTATATAGCCTTACCTCTGACAATTTTTCTTCAATTTTCATTTTTCAAATTTTTCTAATTTCTCATGCCTTACTGCAATTTTATCCCAGTTTAAGTGTGTGCAGCATATTTGCGCTGGTTTTTAGGGTCTGGTGGTAGCTTTATCTCAGAAAAAAAAAAAATTCAAATTTTTTGCCTTACTATAGCCTTACATCTGACATTTTTTCTTCAATTTTCTTTTTTAACTTTTTCTGATATCTCATGCCTTACTGCAATTTTCTACCCGTTTAAGTGTGTGCAGCATATTTGTGCTAGTTTTTAGGGTCTTGTGGTAGCTTTATTTCAGGAAAAAAAAAATCATATTTTTTGCCTTACTATAGCCTTACCTCTGACAATTTTTCTTCAATTTTCATTTTTCAAATTTTTCTAATTTCTCATGCCTTACTGCAATTTTATCCCAGTTTAAGTGTGTGCAGCATATTTGCGCTAGTTTTTAGGGTGTTGTGGTAGCTTTATCTCAGAAAAAAAAAAAATTCAAATTTTTGCCTTACTATAACTTTACTTCTGACATTTTTTCTTCAATTTTTATTTTCCACTTTTTTCTAATTTCTCATGCCTTACTGCAATTTTATCCCAGTTTAAGTGTGTGCAGCATAGTTGCGCTAGTTTTTAGGGTCTCTTGGTAGCTTTATCTCAGAAAAAAAAAAATTCAAATTTTTGCCTTACTATAGCCTTACATCTGACAATTTTTCTTCTATTTTCATTTTTCAACTTTTTCTAATTTCTCATGCCTTACTGCAATTTTATCCCAGTTTAAGTGTGTGCAGCATATTTGTGCTAGTTTTTAGGGTCTCTTGGTAGCTTTATTTCAGGAAAAAAAAAATCATATTTTTTGCCTTACTATAGCCTTACCTCTGACATTTTTTCTTCAATTTTAATTTTTCAATTTTTTCTAATTTCTCATGCCTTACTGCAATTTTATCCCAGTTTAAGTGTGTGCAGCATATTTGCGCTAGTTTTTAGGGTGTTGTGGTAGCTTTATCTCAGAAAAAAAAAAAATTCAAATTTTTGCCTTACTATAGCTGTACTTCTGACATTTTTTCTTCAATTTTCATTTTCCACTTTTTTCTAATTTCTCATGCCTTACTGCAATTTTATCTCAGTTTAAGTGTGTGCAGCATATTTGCGCTAGTTTTTAGGGTCTCTTGGTAGCTTTATCTCAGAAAAAAAAAAATTCAAATTTTTGCCTTACTATAGCCTTACATCTGACAATTTTTCTTCAATTTTAATTTTTCAATTTGTTCTAATTTCTCATGCCTTACTGCAATTTTATCCCCGTTTAAGTGTGTGCAGCATATTTGCGCTAGTTTTTAGGGTGTTGTGGTAGCTTTATCTCAGAAAAAAAAAAAATTCAAATTTTTGCCTTACTATAGCTTTACTTCTGACATTTTTTCTTCAATTTTCATTTTCCACTTTTTTTGTAATTTCTCATGCCTTACTGCAATTTTATCTCAGTTTAAGTGTGTGCAGCATATTTGCGCTAGTTTTTAGGGTCTTGTGGTAGCCTTATCTCAGAAAAAAAAAAATTCAAATTTTTGCCTTACTATAGCCTTACATCTGACAATTTTTCTTCTATTTTCATTTTTCAACTTTTTCTAATTTCTCATGCCTTACTGCAATTTTATCCCAGTTTAAGTGTGTGCAGCATATTTGCGCTAGTTTTTAGGGTCTTGTGGTAGCTTTATCGCAGAAAAAAAAATTCAAACATTTTGCCTTACTATAGCCTTACTTCTGACATTTTTATTTCAATTTTTATTTTCCACTTTTTTCTAATTTCTCATGCCTTACTGCAATTTTATCCCAGTTTAAGTGTGTGCAGCATATTTGCGCTAGTTTTTAGGGTGTTGTGGTAGCTTTATCTCAGAAAAAAAAAAAATTCAAATTTTTGCCTTACTATAGCCTTACATCTGACAATTTTTCTTCTATTTTCATTTTTCAACTTTTTCGAATTTCTCATGCCTTACTGCAATTTTATCCCAGTTTAAGTGTGTGCAGCATATTTGTGCTAGTTTTTAGGGTCTTGTGGTAGCTTTATTTCAGGAAAAAAAAAATCATATTTTTTGCCTTACTATAGCCTTACCTCTGACAATTTTTCTTCAATTTTAATTTTTCAATTTTTTCTAATTTCTCATGCCTTACTGCAATTTTATCCCAGTTTAAGTGTGTGCAGCATATTTGCGCTACTTTTTAGGGTCTTGTGGTATCCTTATCTCAGAAAAAAAAAAATTCAAATTTTTGCCTTACTATAGCCTTACATCTGACAATTTTTCTTCTATTTTCATTTTTTAAATTTTTCTAATTTCTCATGCCTTACTGCAATTTTATCCCAGTTTAAGTGTGTGTAGCATATTTGCGCTAGTTTTTAGGGTCTTGTGGTAGCTTTATCTCAGAAAAAAAAAAATTCAAATTTTTTGCCTTACTATAGCCTTACTTCTGACATTTTTATTTCAATTTTTATTTTCCACTCTTTTCTAATTTCTCATGCCTTACTGCAATTTTATCCCAGTTTAAGTGTGTGCAGCATATTTGCGCTCGTTTTTAGGGTCTTGTGGTAACTTTATATCAGAAAAAAAAAAATTCAAATTTGTTGCCTTACTATAGCCTTACCTCTGACAATTTTTCTTCAATTTTAATTTTTCAATTTGTTCTAATTTCTCATGCCTTACTGCAATTTTATCCCCGTTTAAGTGTGTGCAGCATATTTGCGCTAGTTTTTAGGGTGTTGTGGTAGCTTTATCTCAGAAAAAAAAAAAATTCAAATTTTTGCCTTACTATAGCTTTACTTCTGACATTTTTTCTTCAATTTTCATTTTCCACTTTTTTTGTAATTTCTCATGCCTTACTGCAATTTTATCTCAGTTTAAGTGTGTGCAGCATATTTGCGCTAGTTTTTAGGGTCTTGTGGTAGCTTTATCTCAGAAAAAAAAAAAATCATATTTTTTGCCTTACTATAGCCTTACTTCTGACATTTTTATTTCAATTTTTATTTTCCACTCTTTTCTAATTTCTCATGCCTTACTGCAATTTTATCCCAGTTTAAGTGTGTGCAGCATATTTGCGCTCGTTTTTAGGGTCTTGTGGTAACTTTATATCAGAAAAAAAAAAATTCAAATTTGTTGCCTCTATAGCCTTACCTCTGACAATTTTCCTTCAATTTTAATTTTTCAATTTGTTCTAATTTCTCATGCCTTACTGCAATTTTATCCCTGTTTAAGTGTGTGCAGCATATTTGCGCTAGTTTTTAGGGTGTTGTGGTAGCTTTATCTCAGAAAAAAAAAAAATTCAAATTTTTGCCTTACTATAGCTTTACTTCTGACATTTTTTCTTCAATTTTCATTTTCCACTTTTTTTGTAATTTCTCATGCCTTACTGCAATTTTATCTCAGTTTAAGTGTGTGCAGCATATTTGCGCTAGTTTTTAGGGTCTTGTGGTAGCTTTATCTCAGGAAAAAAAAATTAAATTTTTTTGCCTTACTATAGCCTTACCTCTGACATTTTTTCTTCAATTTTCTTTTTTAACTTTTTCTGATTTCTCATGCCTTACTGCAATTTTATCCCAGTTTAAGTGTGTGCAGCATATTTGCGCTAGTTTTTAGGGTGTTGTGGTAGCTTTATCTCAGAAAAAAAAAAAATTCAAATTTTTGCCTTCCTATAGCTGTACTTCTGACATTTTTTCTTCAATTTTCATTTTCCACTTTTTTTGTAATTTCTCATGCCTTACTGCAATTTTATCTCAGTTTAAGTGTGTGCAGCATATTTGCGCTAGTTTTTAGGGTCTCTTGGTAGCTTTATCTCAGAAAAAAAAAAATTCAAATTTTTGCCTTACGATAGCCTTACATCTGACAATTTTTCTTCTATTTTCATTTTTCAACTTTTTCTAATTTCTCATGCCTTACTGCAATTTCATCCCAGTTTAAGTGTGTGCAGCATATTTGTGCTAGTTTTTAGGGTCTTGTGGTAGCTTTATTTCAGGAAAAAAAAAATCATATTTTTTGCCTTACTATAGCCTTACCTCTGACATTTTTTCTTCAATTTTAATTTTTCAATTTTTTCTAATTTCTCATGCCTTACTGCAATTTTATCCCCGTTTAAGTGTGTGCAGCATATTTGCGCTAGTTTTTAGGGTCTTGTGGTAGCTTTATCTCAAAAAAAAAAAAAAATTACATTTTTTGCCTTACTATAGCCTTACTTCTGACATTTTTATTTCAATTTTTATTTTCCACTCTTTTCTAATTTCTCATGCCTTACTGCAATTTTATCCCAGTTTAAGTGTGTGCAGCATATTTGCGCTCGTTTTTAGGGTCTTGTGGTAACTTTATATCAGAAAAAAAAAAATTCAAATTTGTTGCCTTACTATAGCCTTACCTCTGACAATTTTTCTTCAATTTTAATTTTTCAATTTGTTCTAATTTCTCATGCCTTACTGCAATTTTATCCCCGTTTAAGTGTGTGCAGCATATTTGCGCTAGTTTTTAGGGTGTTGTGGTAGCTTTATCTCAGAAAAAAAAAAAATTCAAATTTTTGCCTTACTATAGCTTTACTTCTGACATTTTTTCTTCAATTTTCATTTTCCACTTTTTTTCTAATTTCTCATGCCTTACTGCAATTTTATCCCAGTTTAAGTGTGTGCAGCATATTTGCGCTAGTTTTTAGGGTCTTGTGGTAGCTTTATCTCAGAAAAAAAAAAAATCATATTTTTTGCCTTACTATAGCCTTACATCTGACATTTTTTCTTCAATTTTCTTTTTTAACTTTTTCTGATTTCTCATGCCTTACTGCAATTTTATCCCAGTTTAAGTGTGTGCAGCATATTTGCGCTAGTTTTTAGGGTGTTGTGGTAGCTTTATCTCAGAAAAAAAAAAAATTCAAATTTTTGCCTTCCTATAGCTGTACTTCTGACATTTTTTCTTCAATTTTCATTTTCCACTTTTTTTGTAATTTCTCATGCCTTACTGCAATTTTATCTCAGTTTAAGTGTGTGCAGCATATTTGCGCTAGTTTTTAGGGTCTCTTGGTAGCTTTATCTCAGAAAAAAAAAAATTCAAATTTTTGCCTTACGATAGCCTTACATCTGACAATTTTTCTTCTATTTTCATTTTTCAACTTTTTCTAATTTCTCATGCCTTACTGCAATTTCATCCCAGTTTAAGTGTGTGCAGCATATTTGTGCTAGTTTTTAGGGTCTTGTGGTAGCTTTATTTCAGGAAAAAAAAAATCATATTTTTTGCCTTACTATAGCCTTACCTCTGACATTTTTTCTTCAATTTTAATTTTTCAATTTTTTCTAATTTCTCATGCCTTACTGCAATTTTATCCCCGTTTAAGTGTGTGCAGCATATTTGTGCTAGTTTTTAGGGTCTTGTGGTAGCTTTCTTTCAGGAAAAAAAAAATCATATTTTTTGCCTTACTATAGCCTTACCTCTGACAATTTTTCTTCAATTTTCATTTTTCAAATTTTTCTAATTTCTCATGCTTTACTGCAATTTTATCCCAGTTTAAGTGTGTGCAGCATATTTGCGCTAGTTTTTAGGGTGTTGTGGTAGCTTTATCTCAGAAAAAAAAAAAATTCAAGTTTTTGCCTTACTATAGCTTTACTTCTGACATTTTTTCTTCAATTTTTATTTTCCACTTTTTTCTAATTTCTCATGCCTTACTGCAATTTTATCCCAGTTTAAGTGTGTGCAGCATATTTGTGCTAGTTTTTAGGGTCTTGTGGTAGCTTTATTTCAGGAAAAAAAAAATCATATTTTTTGCCTTACTATAGCCTTACCTCTGACAATTTTTCTTCAATTTTCATTTTTCAAATTTTTATAATTTCTCATGCCTTACTGCAATTTTATCCCAGTTTAAGTGTGTGCAGCATATTTGCGCTAGTTTTTAGGGTGTTGTGGTAGCTTTATCTCAGAAAAAAAAAAATTCAAATTTTTGCCTTACTATAGCTGTACTTCTGACATTTTTTCTTCAATTTTCATTTTCCACTTTTTTCTAATTTCTCATGCCTTACTGCAATTTTATCTCAGTTTAAGTGTGTGCAGCATATTTGCGCTAGTTTTTAGGGTCTCTTGGTAGCTTTATCTCAGAAAAAAAAAAAATTCAAATTTTTGCCTTACTATAGCCTTACATCTGACAATTTTTCTTCTATTTTCATTTTTCAACTTTTTCTAATTTCTCATGCCTTACTGCAATTTTATCCCAGTTTAAGTGTGTGCAGCATATTTGTGCTAGTTTTTAGGGTCTTGTGGTAGCTTTATTTCAGGAAAAAAAAAATCATATTTTTTGCCTTACTATAGCCTTACCTCTGACATTTTTTCTTCAATTTTAATTTTTCAATTTTTTCTAATTTCTCATGCCTTACTGCAATTTTATCCCAGTTTAAGTGTGTGCAGCATATTTGCGCTAGTTTTTAGGGTCTTGTGGTAGCCTTATCTCAGAAAAAAAAAAAATCATATTTTTTGCCTTACTATAGCTTTACTTCTGACATTTTTTCTTCAATTTTCTTTTTTAACTTTTTCTGATATCTCATGCCTTACTGCAATTTTATCCCAGTTTAAGTTTGTGCAGCATATTTGTGCTAGTTTTTAGGGTCTTGTGGTAGCTTTATTTCAGGAAAAAAAAAATCATATTTTTTGCCTTACTATAGCCTTACCTCTGACAATTTTTCTTCAATTTTCATTTTTCAAATTTTTATAATTTCTCATGCCTTACTGCAATTTTATCCCAGTTTAAGTGTGTGCAGCATATTTGCGCTAGTTTTTAGGGTGTTGTGGTAGCTTTATCTCAGAAAAAAAAAAAATTCAAATTTTTGCCTTACTATAGCTGTACTTCTGACATTTTTTCTTCAATTTTAATTTTTCAATTTTTTTCTAATTTCTCATGCCTTACTGCAATTTTATCCCAGTTTAAGTTTGTGCAGCATATTTGCGCTAGTTTTTAGGGTCTTGTGGTAGCTTTATTTCAGAAAAAAAAAAATTCAAATTTTTGCCTTACTATAGCCTTACATCTGACAATTTTTCTTCAATTTTAATTTTTCAATTTGTTCTAATTTCTCATGCCTTACTGCAATTTTATCCCCGTTTAAGTGTGTGCAGCATATTTGCGCTAGTTTTTAGGGTGTTGTGGTAGCTTTATCTCAGAAAAAAAAAAAATTCAAATTTGTGCCTTACTATAGCTTTACTTCTGACATTTTTTCTTCAATTTTCATTTTCCACTTTTTTTGTAATTTCTCATGCCTTACTGCAATTTTATCTCAGTTTAAGTGTGTGCAGCATATTTGCGCTAGTTTTTAGGGTCTTGTTATAGCCTTACCTCCGTTTTGAGGCGTTTAAAAATTTTTCGCCCATTTTGTTGCCTTACTATAGCTTTAATTTTGTTTTGAGGTGTTTTAAATTTTTTCGCCCATTTTCTGCCCTGCTATAGCCTGGCACTGTTTATTAATTTTTTTCCTTTAGTTTATTATAAAAACGACAACTATACACATTATGTTTCTTTCCCATGTGAGTTAGGCTAATATAATCAATAATTCACCTCATGACACTTTTATTATCAAACACAGAAGCAACAGTTGCAGTAAAAAAAAAAAAAAAAAAAGGAAGCATCCAGAAAGAGCTCGATTTGAAATGACACATTTCAGATCCGTGTGGCGTCGCTTCATCATCACATGTAAACAAACTTCTTTCCAGTTTGAGGCACGAGAAGAAACGAGAGCAACTCAAAGTCCGAGAACTGGGAATCCTGAGGCTCCTGTGGAAGGAAACAGAAAGACATGAAACATGAACACACACAAAGACACACATTTACTGTACAACAGACACCAGAGGTTACGCACAAAATGACTCCAAAAACATTACTAAAAAAGAAAACACACAACAAAAAAGTTACACAAAATTACAAGAACATGTTTAAAAACATACACAAAGACAACAGAAAAATGCTTTATTATATTATCTCAGAAAAAAATCCACAATTTTCTATTTCTATGCCTCACTATAGCCTTATCTAAAAAAATAAAATTTCCCCCATTTTTATGCATTACTATAGCCTTGTAAAAAAAAATTCAGAAATTTCTGAAAATTTCTGAAATTTCAGAAAAAAAAACACATTTTTGTGTTACTAAACACACAAAAATCAATCAAAAAGTTACACAAAATTGCAAACATACACAAAGACAACCAAAAATGACTAAAAAACAACAATTATTTCAAATGAATGTTGCTCGCACACGCACACACATACAGGTGGGCGTCCCTACTTTCTCCCCCTCCTCCAGGTCCGTCCTCCCCCTCAGATTCTGGAACCTTCCAGTCCAGCTGTCGTCCTTTCTCGTAGAGTCCCTTTAGAACCTTCCTCATCTCATCGTTTCCTCCTCCTCGGCTCAAGTTCAAGAACTTCCTGTAGAGCTGCAGCGCAGTACGTGCGTCCTCTATGCTGTCATGGGTTTCTCCTTGTATGTTCAACTCTGAGCATGAAAATAAACATTATTTATTGTTCTTTACTTGAACATATTGAGTGTTTACCTCAGATTAATAAAGGTTATGGTAGTTACACATCTACATTAATAGATTTAGAAAGAATTCAAGGAAACATTTGCACAAGTAACAGAGAGGTACTTTAAAAGTTACTTCATTAAGTTTTTACACAAAAAAAGATCTATTCAGCTAACGTACAAGTCCTTCAAAAAATACTAATAAAAATTACAGGTACAAGTACTTAAAATGACTCAAATGTACTTTTGTAAAGTATAAGTACTTAGAAATGTAAAAATACTTATAAATGTACTTGGGTAAAGTACAAGTACTTAGAAAGGTACTTGAGTAAAGTAATAATACTTAGAAACGTACTTTGGTAAAGTACAAGTACTTAGAAATATACTTGAGTAAAGTAAAACACTTAAATATATACTTGAGTAAAGTACAAGTACTTAAAAAATTACTTGGGTAAAGTACAAATACTTAGAAATGTACTTAAGTAAAATAAAAGTACTTTTACTTTACTCAAGTATATTTCTAAGTATTTAAAAATTTACTTGGGTAAAGTACAAATACTTAAAAATGTACTTAAGTAAAATAAAAGTACTTTTACTTTACTCAAGTACATTTCTAATTATTTAGAAATTCACTTGGGTAAAGTACAAGTACTTAGAAATTTAAAAATACTCAAATGTATTTGAGTAAAGTACAAGTACTTAGACATGTAAAAATACTTATAAATGTACTTGAGTAAAGTAAAACTACTTAGAAATGTATTTGGGTAAAGTAAGTACTTAGAAATTTAAAAATACTTAGAAATGTATTTGAGTAAAGTAAAGTACTTACAAATGTATAAGTATCGAGAGTATGTTGTGAAATGAGTAGAAATAAAGCAGTTCTGTGTGTACAGATGTTCAGACTCACCCAGGAAATACCAGGCCAGGAACCGGAGTGAGATCATCCTCTTCCGTGGCAGATGGAACAGGTAGACCGTGTCCACCACCTGGTCCTTGAGCACCTGGAAGAAGAAGCAAAGTCCCGTAAGTCTCTGTGGCCACGTCCACCAGTGACATCAGAAACCTACTAACCAGTAAGTTAATGACCCTGAAGTCCTTCTGTAGACCATGACCCACGAAGCGAACCCCAGTGTCGATGAGGAACCTCAACTTCAGGTACGTGGACTTCAGAGTGGTCAGATGTTTAGAGGAGATCTTAGCATCCAGGTCTCCTGGTTTGATCCCTGAGTACTGGGTTAGATAGTCCACCACCTGGAACACAACCAGGACTAGTTAGTACTAGTCCACCACCTGGAACACAACCAGGACTAGTTAGTAGTAGTCCAACACCTGGAACACAACCAGGACTAGTTAGTACTAGTCCACCACCTGGAACACAACCAGGACTAGTTAGTACTAGTCCACCACCTGGAACACAACCAGGACTAGTTAGTACTAGTCCACCACCTGGAACACAACCAGGACTAGTTAGTACTAGTCCAACACCTGGAACACAACCAGGACTAGTTAGTACTAGTCCACCACCTGGAACACAACCAGGACTAGTTAGTACTAGTCCACCACCTGGAACACAACCAGGACTAGTTAGTACTAGTCCACCACCTGGAACACAACCAGGACTAGTTAGTACTAGTCCACCACCTGGAACACAACCAGGACTAGTTAGTACTAGTCCAACACCTGGAACACAACCAGGACTAGTTAGTACTAGTCCAACACCTGGAACACAACCAGGACTAGTTAGTAGGGATGTCCCTTTTTCGCTTCCGATATGATGCTAATATTGCAGCCTTGAGTATTGGTCGGTACCAATATTGATCCGATACAATATCAGCACAAATCAAACATACTTTTATGACTTATTTTGTAGTGTGGAATGTTAGATAAGGTTTGATCAAGTGATGTCACTCAAACAGAGAACAATTGTCAGCAATAGTAGGGATGAGAAAAACTGACCCATTTATTATTAACTAATTGGTTACATACATTTTAACCTTCAACATAATATCTACAGTATTCTACAATTGAATAAATATAATTATATATCAGAGATTTTAGATGCAGTCCGATAAAATCATCATCATTTTCTGGCGCATATCGGACCAATATCCGATATCGAATTGGGACACCCCTACTAGTTAGTACTAGTCAACCACCTGGAACACAGAGGACATGAACATTCCACGTCAAACTGGTGTCACTGGTTAGTTGTGGTTGGTAAGGGGGGGGGCTCTGGTTAATTGTGGTTAGTTGTGGGGGGGCTCTGGTTAGTTGTGGTTAGTAATGGGGGGGGCTCTGGTTAGTTGTGGTTAGTAATGGGGGGGGCTCTGGTTAGTTGTGGGGGAGGTTCTGGAGGTCTGACCTGCTCCTGGGTGGAGATGTAGTCATCGATGAAGGGAACCCCCTCGTTGGGCCCTTGGCCCCTCACACATGTGATCCTGGCCACTGACATCTGACTGGGCTTTATGGTCGACTTAGTGCCATCGCTTCGAAGCTCCGCCTCCTCCTGCAGGAGGTCAAAGGTCAGAGACAGTCCATGAGTCAGAAGAAGAAAAAGAAGACCAACACATGGAGAGAAAATGATCTTTAATGGTATCAAAGTTTCAGGATGCAGCATCCATCCATCATACATCCATCCATTATCCATCCATCTTACAGACAGTAAAATGAAGTAATCAGATTACTTTCACACCTGATTGAGAGTAACAAACTCAGCGTCCAGTCCCACCAGATCTCCAGCCTGAGGCATTTCACTGACCATCAGAGGGATGAAGGTAGCGTGACTTTTCCTCTGTTTACGAGCCAGCGATGCTTCAGTCAGCAGCACACTGGCATCGATGGGATTTTTAACTGGGAAACATGTGGAAAACTGGGATTTTAACTGGGAAACATGTGGAAAACTGGGATTTTTAACTGGGAAACATGTGGAAAACTGGGATTTTAACTGGGAAACACAGAGAAAACTGGGATCTTGGTTGAACTCACTGCGTAGGTCATATTTGGTGTGATAATTTCTCTTGGCGTAGTAAAGGATAGCTGGAACTTTCCAGCTCATGTCAAACTGCGCAGCTTCAGTCTTTGAGGAAAAAAACAAAGTTACACTTTAAGAGGAATAAAGGAAGCCTTTCATCACTTCATTCAGAGAATGGATAATGTCACCTTATCAACAGGTTCAATCAGGAAGTCATTGAAGAGATACCACTGCTGGTGTGTGACTCCCTGCAACACAAAACACAACTTCTCACTTTTTGTACAAAGAATCCACAGCAAATAAAAGACATAAAGAAATGAACTGAAAAATACAAATCACAAATATGAGTCACATGAACTGA
The DNA here is from genome assembly GCF_900634775.1 of Gouania willdenowi. Taxonomy (NCBI): domain Eukaryota; kingdom Metazoa; phylum Chordata; class Actinopteri; order Blenniiformes; family Gobiesocidae; genus Gouania; species Gouania willdenowi. The sequence goes on from NC_041050.1 coordinate 1,543,453, forward strand.
GGCCTGTTAGGATTTTCCTCTCAGAAATAAAAAATGTAAAGCTTTCCATCAACACGTGTCGTCCACAGGTCAATGCATTTCAAAGGAGCGAGAACAAAAATGTATTTATTTAATTCATGTATTTACTGAAATTTAACCATGCCAATAATAATTCATCTCTGAATTTTGGTTATTTTATATCATCTCTGCACTAAAGTGAAAAAAGCAATTCAAAAAAGTAACTAAATTAAAATTAGATTAAATGAAATTTAAATTTAAATTTAAAAAAATACATTTTAAAATGAAATCAAAATAAAATTTAAAATGCGTTTATGGGTTATAATATTGTCTCAAAGGGGGTAAGACCAATCATCAACATATCAAAAATATCAAAACACTAATTTTACTTGTATCTAATATTAGTATTTGTATTCATTTTAATCAGTATTTCATATTAATTTGAATATTTAGATCCAATTCCTGCACCATGTGTCCTTACAGAGGTCTAAATTAAAATAAAAAATATCAATAACAATAAAATGATCACAAACAAAATAATGAAAATAAAATTAAACTCTAAAAAAACAAATAAAGAATTGAACTAGCAGAGATTAAAGTCTTTAAAACACAATCATCAGCTGTTTTTAAAAAACACCTGAGACGGTCACATGATCAACATATAGAATAATGACCAATCAGAGCATTAATACAGGAAACAACAAAGAAGGCTTTGTCATCTTTTTGTGTTGTTTTGTGTCATGCTCATTGGTTGAAAGGTGACCCTTCTTTGCTGACTCAGCACAATAACTCCCACCTCCTTCCTTTGATGGTACGTCTCTCCCACTTTGATGTGAGCCACCAGGTTTCCTCCAGCGCGAGCGTCCAGGACGTGCGGCACCGTCACCACCAGGTCGTACAGAAAGGCTCCGTCTTCCTCCTCGGGTGCGCTCAGCTGGACAAACACGCCAAAATAACAGTCAGACTGTCCTTAATTTTCTCCACATTTAACAACAAAATGACACAGCGGCGTCTCTTAAGGATGTAACGATTCATCCATTAGATCAATGAATGGATTTATATTTCCACGATCAAACTACATCGATCTGTGCTCGGCTAGTAGTCCATCCTGGTGAGACATATCGATCTAAAATCGTTTAAAAGGTAATCAATCGATCGGATCGATACAAGGAAAAATAACTCATTAGATTTGAGCACAGCACATTCTAAGAACAAAACTGTTTTTACTTAATTGATGTATTTACTGAAATTTAACGATGCCAATGATAATTAATTTCAGAATGTTGGTTATTTTATATCATCTCTGCACTATAGTGAATTTTTAAATTTAAATTAAATTTAGTATTTAACATTTTCAATTGAAATATAAAAAGATTTAAAATGCGTTAAAAGGTAATAATATAGTCTCAAAGGAGGAACGATTAACATATCAAAAATATCAAATTGAAAGGTATAAGCGCATAAAAAACAAACAGAAGAGTCAGATAAAACTAAAATGTATCCTGTAAATTTGAACTAAAGTGACTTTATTCAAATAAAATGTGAATTTATTTGACATTAAATGTTAATTACTTATTTGTTTATGTCCATCATTAATTTATAGATGATTTCCATATATTAAACAACAAGTATCTAGTAAAGCTCACCTGTACTGTCCAGTATCAGGGATTTATTTCACTGACACTGTACACATTATTATTTTGGATGAAAAGTTACAGAATCATTTCAGATTGAATCGTTCTAAATTAACCAACATTATCCATGAATCAAATCGACAACAACGAATCGTGATTAGAATCGAATCATTACGTCACATCCTGTAACGCGCATTTGCGGAAAAAGTGTTTCCATAGTTTTTGCGACTTATTTCAGTATTGAAGTGTCTGAAACACCTCTTCATGAAAGCGTAAACACTTTTTTGTGATATTTAAGAGTTTGTTTTTTTTTTCCATTACCAGTTTTTATTGCGCTATTTAGATTTTGTGCATTTCCAAAGGTAATGGAAACACAGCTACTGCCTTTTTGATTCGCCCCCCCCTCCCCTCACCCCCTGGCTCCTCCTCACCTCCTCCGCTTCAGGCCAGCTGCTGACCTCCAACCCCTGGTTCTTACTGATGGACATCCTCAGGGTCAGAGGGATCCAGACGTGACGCAGGTCCTCTGCCCGTGTGTCGAAGGTGAATCCGTCCATGTTACAGGTTTCCTCCGAACTGCACGGTCCCCATAGAGTCAGGAAAACATGACACAGTTAAAGTCTATCTATGAAGACTTTTCTATTGTCGTTCAGTGTGAACAGGATCTCACTCGAGGCACCACTCAGTGGGAACGGGCGTCGGCTCTTTGGGTTTCAGCGGCTCTGCTGCTTCTTTCTGTTTGGCCTTGTTGAACGCGTACTGTGGAATCACACGCACACACACACACACCAATGCCAAAGAAGCATTTCATTTAATAAACGAGATCTCACAAAGAAAACAGATCAGATTTATTAGAACAGTAAAGTGTTGAGGATAGACACCCAACCCTTACTTTTTTCAGCATTTGCATTGCAATACCCCCCCCCCCAACTGCCTAATTCAATATCAATTGAGCAAATATGAATTGATTCACCTCCTGGCCATAGCACCCGTGTGGGTGTCACAACCTCCTAAAGAAAAGTCTGCATGTGTAGTACAAACGTATAGTGTGCAGCCAGAAATGAAGGGAAGTGGTGTAGGTGTGATGTTGTTCAAAAACTGTTAAGTGAGATTTATCAAAATTTCAAAGAGGAAAGAAATATTTTATGTTTATATGTACTTTAGTTTTTCAGAGTTTATACAGAACTTGAATTTGTTTCTTTTTACATCTATGTTCATATGCGCAAGTATGTTTTTTTTTCTTGTACAAAAATTTCATTTTCAGATGTTTTATTGCTTAAAATGTTGAGGTTGTAAGATGTTGGTCACATAAGCATGAAAATAAACATTTAAACACTGTATAAAGCAAATTCAGCCACTTTCTTCTAAACACATTAAATGGGTCATAAATGTTTTCCTTAAAACATGTACAAAGCCATTCAACCATTAATAATGTAATTATGGAGCTAGGTTTCACAAACTGTGTTTAGAATTTCTGTGTTCAGGATTTAATGGGTGGGTCAGAAACGGTGGCCTCATTAGCATTAACCTGACCCTGTTACTGAAGCACACCAAACTTCCGCAGCCTCCAGCGGGCACAATTCGCCCCTAGCCAAAAACAAACCACATATTTGCACTCGGGAATAAAACGCGTCCGCTGGTGCTACATTTTCCATTAATAGAGCACTTTTTTTGAACCGCAATTGTGTGTTTTGATTCTAGTGGGCGCAGTTCTGACTCTACCCAGGAAAGATGCACATATTCGGACACGGGCGGAGCAGACCTTTCCACTGATACCTTGTTAGGCTCAATCTGAGCACTTTTGGAAAAACAATGGGAGAAACAGTATCGACGCTGGAGCCACTTTCATACTGCTCTATCCCATAGACACAGTACAAGGAGGCGGCGCCCTTCCTGCTCGTGGTTCTAGCGCCTCTAACTGACACACCCCCAGCATCTCAGAGCAGAGAAAAGCGCTTGTTTTTCCATGATTTTGAGACCTAATTTTATATACTTGTGATTTTTTCCATCTTTCAAATGTATCTCAGTGGTCAATGACACACGTTTCTGTGGTGTGACAAACTCATAACACACATTTATTTCTGCTTTACTCTGACTTTAAAAAATGTCAACATACGCTCTATTTGTGTATTTCTACTTCATACTAATCAACATTTGAAGCACTAATATTAATTTATAGAATTACTGTTCGAATCTTCTTTCAGCCCTCCGAAAAGGCTAGACCAGGTATCACACAGATTTCTTTCATTCACAGCGTCTGTAAAGTCAGTGACAACCTCTGCCACGGCAACCCTGAGACTCAGACAACTGACAGTTTAATGTCTATTTTTCCAGTCTCAGCAAAACCATCAAAGGCGGAAGACATTTCTGTCGTATCTAGGAGACACTTCTTATGATGTTTGCGTCACTAACTGATCGATTTGTGACAATTCCCATCAGTCTGTTTTTCCAGATTTCAGTTTCCAGTCGATCACAGCAGCCAAAGTAAAAGTTCTGTTGATGTTTTCATCAAACATGAGAAATAACTGACGCTCTCACCTCAGCCTGAACCTTCCAGAATTCAGCCTCCTTAGTGCTGTTCACCTCACAGTTTATAACCAGAACGTCTGGGAGACACCTGATGTTCCTGGTCTGCACCTGTACAACGCACACACACAGAGTCAGACTCACGGTGTGTGTGTGTGTGTGTGTGTGTGTATAGATGCTGCTGGGACTCACTGTGGGCTGATATTTCTCACAATTCTCACACCAGGCCTGTGTGCTCTGCTCCAGACAGATGCTCCTCTTCAGGATCTCTGCAAACTCGTATTCTTTCAGCGTTTTATCTGAGAGTCAAATGCAAACGTGACAGAGTTTATCTGTCCAAACTAACCACGTATCGTGAATATTGATACGATTAAGGCAACTTTTTCACAGAATATCACACTGAAATAAAAGGTGTTTTTCCACAAATGTTATGATTTGCAGGGAAAAAGGCTCCCATCTCATGTATTTACATTTTTAAAGACATATTGTCCCATTAAAAAAGATAAAATAAAAACTGAAACTATAAATAAGACTCACCTGACAATAAGTTGTATGCCTGAATGTTAATGTTGTGGTTTGGATACTTAATATTGTAATATTCTCAGGTATTATTACTATCTGTTACAATATTTTATAATTCAAACCTTGTTTGTTTTATCATCACACACACACACACACACACACACACACACACACACACACACACACACACACACACACACACACACACACACACACACACACACACACACACACACACACACACACACACACACACACACACACACGGAAAAAAAGTGGTCCGTGGCAAATAAAAGGTTGGGAATCACTGACTTAGAGAATCTTAATATATAATATAATATTATATAGTATTATATATATATATATATATATATATATATATATATATATATATAACCTTGTAGATGGCGCTGCTGGCTAAAACATTGTGACTTATACTATGAAAAATACAGAATTTTTTTAAAATTCAAATTTAAAATGAATTGGTCATGTGATTGTTTGTAATAATTGAATATATGGAAGCATGAGGAGGAGAAACAATGTTTCCTCACCCTGAGCGTTGTGTTCGGGGTAGTGCATGGTGAAGAGCAGCGACAGAGAGGAGCGCACCGTTTCCTTCCCACAGCGACACAAGCTGCTGTTCTCCACCTCACAACCAAACAGTTTCCCAATGGCCGACTCACTGGAGGAGCCCAGAGAACTGCAACACACACACACACACACACACACACACACACACACACACGCAAATAAAAAAAGAACCCAATGCATGGAAGGGAGACTCAAGTCCCAAAGATCACAGAAGGCCCTCTAAACGACACAAAAAAAACATACAAAATGAGAGAAAAATATGTAAAATTACAACAAAAACACACAATGCTAAATATAAATGACATATAAAATATAAATTGTGTTTTCAAAAAATAAAGAAATCTAATTTTATCTGTAGAAAAATAAAATAAAATACAATTACTGTACCAAATGTGGAAAACTTTATCAATTGAGTGCCAAAAATGTGTAATAAGAGTTTAGAAAAAAATAAAAATACACAAATGATCAAAATAATAATAATAATAATAATAATAATAGTGGACAAATTAAGCCAAAAAATAAATAAACAAACAAACAAATAAAAATAATTATAAATAATTATATAATTAGAAAAAAAATTGTTGAAATGCAGAAAAATGCAACAAAGCAAGATTAAAAAATAGATGAATAAAAACAAAGTAATATGTGAAAAGAACAGCTAATAAGCAAAACAAATAAATAAGATATATGTAGGCACATGCAACAAGACAACAACAAAAACACAAAACGGGAGAAAAAAACAACAAAAATACACAAAATTACTCAAATAAACACACAATGAATCAAACTTACACAAAAATGACAGAAAAATAGTAAAATATACAAAACAAAAAGAAAAGCACAAAATGGGGACCAAAATATGCACGATTACAACAAATGTACACAAAAAGACACAAACACACAAAAATTACTGAAAAATAATAAAATATAAAAAACAACAACAAAAACTGCAAAAAACATACACATTTACAGAAAAACACACAAAATGACAATAAATATCTATTACATTACTAAAAAAAAGAAAAAGGACAAAACAATAACAAAAACTGGGAGAAAATATGCAATTACAACAAATATATGCAAACTGACTCCAAAAAACCCACAAAATGACACAAACTTACACAAAAATGATATAAAAATAATAAAATATCCAAAAAAACACAACATAAACCCATAACCTCTTTGTTGTTTGCTGTGTTAATGCTCAGATTGGTCATGAATGCTGATGATGTAGTTTCCATGTTGTCCACTGGGGGTCGCGCTGCGTCTGTAACACTCTTCAGTCTGGTGCCTACCTGCTGCTGGCCCCTCTGTAGGCCTGTGGCCCCTCCTGCTCCTGTGTCTCCTGATGAAGCTGGGTGAGGATAAATCGGTTCCAGCTTTGGATCAAACGTCCCAGTCGAGCTTTTCCCGTCTGTTCGTCGGAGTCGGCCAGGATCAGACCGAGCGCTGAGGCTTCTGGGATGGTTCGGAACGCTCGCAGGAAGTTACTGGCCTACGACGGCAGAGCAAGAGAAAACAGGAGAGCACACAGTAAAGAACAAAGGGTTAAAACGTAACCTAGGTAACAGGGAATCATAATGAGTTGATAAAACCAGGACAGTAAAGAAATAGTTGAAAATAATAAGTCTAGTATTTCACTAATGTTCATAATAATTAGTTTACTAAATAAATTTACTTTTTTAAGGAATAAGGAATTTATTTAATTAATTAAAAAGATAATGAATGTATGGATGAAAATTAACCAATCATATAAAGTAGAATAAGCTATGTTTAGACTATGTTTAAATAAATACTACTTTTTAAACGATTAATAAAATTAACATTTATCTATTTTTTTAACATTTTATGAGATGACATGTAATAAAATAGGTTTAAGATTTGTGATGAAGTTTTCTAATAAAAGATTAATAAAACATAGTTCTATGATTGTCAGAAGGAAACGTTACCTTGTTTGTTTTGAGACGTTTTCATTAAATACATCTTTATCCTCATTTTACATTTAACTACTAATTGTATGTTTAAAATAAAATATTAAAATAAATATTAATTAAATACAAAAGAGTTCCTTTGAAATAAATCAGGAAACAAATAAATAAACTTGATTTTTAAAAATATCATCCTAGCCTCATCTGCTGTGAGTCAACAATTAATATTTTGGATGTAATCATGTTTAATAAAAAATAAATAAAAATTGCTTGTCGACTTTTCTGTTTATTTTCCATATTGTCATTTGTTGACGCATCTTGTATTGCTTGCGGTATATAAACCATATTGTATTAGGGAGCGTGTGTTCACCTGGCAGGGGTCGCCTCGGGACAAATCCAACATGTGGAACAAGAAGCCGAGCTCACAGGCCAAGCAGAATTCCTTCTGACACAGATGGTTCTGAACCAGGCAGCGGATCGGCTCCAGGAAGTACAGAACCTGACATGAGCACAACGGGATGTGATCGATTAGCGACAGAAGTGACTAGTCATGCCTATACAAACACATGATCATGTCATGTGATCAGTAGAGAGCCCAGCACCCCCACCTGGATCATACAGTTACAGTAGGCGTTGGGAATGTGAGGCTCCAAACCAGCAAACAGCGTCCTGTTGTAGTGTTTGAAGTCAAAGTCCTCCAGTCCCAGTTTGGAGTATTTAATGGTGACCTGAGCAGCAAAAAAACACAAACACATGTCACGGGTCTTAGATGGTAAATGGTAAATGGACATGATTTATATAGAGCTTTATCACCACTGAAACAGTCTCAAAGTGCTTTACATATCAGCTCATTCACCCAGTCACTCTCACATTCACACACCAGTGAGACAGGACTGCCATGCAAGGCGCTAGTCGACCACTGGGAGCAACTTAGGGTTCAGTGTCTTGCCCAAGGACACTTCGACACATAGTCAGGTACTGGGATCGAACCCCCAACCTCTCAATCAGAAGACGACCCACTACCACCTGAGCCACGGTCGCCCATGATGATCACAGCAGGCGTCACAAACGTGTGATTGTATGTGAGCCAAGAAATCAACGTTCACGTTAACAATTTAGATTAATGACCAATCTGAGCGTAACACAGGAGAAAAACAAAGGGTTGTGTTGTCATTTTGTATGTTTTTGGAATGATTTTGTATATTTTTCTCTCATTTTGCATTTATTTTTCTTGTTTTGTGTATTTGTGAATGAATTTTGTGTATTTTTGTTGTCATTTTGATAATTTTTAAATTAATTTTGTGTATTTTGTGGTTTTTCGTCAGTTTGTCAACTTTTGTAGTTATTTTCATTCATTTTCATTTAGTGTGTTTGTTTTTGTTGTTTTGTTTATTTTTGAATTAATTTTGTGTATTTTTGTTTTTGTTGTTTTGTTTATTTTTGAATTAATTTTGTGTATTTTTGTTTTCATACTGTATATTTTTGTCTCATTTGGTGTTTTTGTTTTGTGCATTCGTGGATTCATCTTGTGTATTTCTGTTGCCATTAAAGTGTGTTTTTAGGGTCAGTTTTTGTTGTCGTTTTTGTTTATTTTTAATTTATTTTGTAATTTTTTCTCATTTTGTGTATCTATTTTGTTGTGTTGTGTGTTTTTAGAGTCAGTTTATCTACTTTTGTAGTCACTTTCTATAGTTTTCTCTCATTTTGTGTTTTGTTGTGTTTGTATCGTTGTCTTTCCTTTCATATTGTATGTTTCTGTTGTCATTTTGGATCCGTATTAAATAGGGGATAAATGTGGCCCCTGGTCTCCCATTTACCCATGTACACACAAACACCACACACCACACACCACACACACACACACACACACACACACACACACACACACACACACACACCACACCACACACCACACACCACACACGCACACGCACACACACACACACACACACACACACACACACACACACACACACACACCACACACCACACACCACACACCACACACCACACACCACACACACACACACACACACACACACACACACACACACACACACACACACACACACAGAGTCACACCAATAGTTCAGTTTACTTTGAATAAAATCCAACCTTTCTGAACTTTTTTGGAACCATGTAGAGATGAGGTTCCTCATCGCGGCCGATTGGAGATTCAGGAATCTGATTATAGTTATCATATTCCAGTTCCACGTCTTTGATTTTGTAGGGAACCTGAAATGAAAGTTGGATGCATGAAAATCATTTAAAAAATCTGAAATAAACAAACAAAGATAAGTCAAACAGACCATTTCATATAAAGTGCGACACAATTTGCTTAAAAATTAAAAATAAAAATAATTGGTTATGAATGGTAGGAAAAAAAAACCTAAATATATTATATTATTATCAAAGAAATTGAAGAGATTAAACACATAAATTTAATTCATTTAAAACCTGCTGTGAGTCCAGAATAAATGCTTTGACAACACGAGCTAAAATAAATACACATTTACAGTTTTCTATAAAAAAAAAAAATTCAAATAGCGTTAAAAAGTGTGTAAATGAAATTCCAATTAAATAAAATCAAACTAAAATAAACTTTTTAAACTTTTAAAAATGTTGCAAAAAATTAAACAATTGGACTTAAATAAACTGAATTATTTGAAACAATCACAATAGAAACTTCCAGGTAAACCAACCTGGTTACGGGGGCGGGTTCGAGGATTGGCTGCGTAACCAATGAATCCGACCGTTTTCATCGTGCGAAGGATTTCAGGGTCGACAGGCGGAGCTCGTCTGTTGATGACAGATTAAACCACAGCATTGGATCAAACAACAATTGGACTAAGATAGTTGTAAATTGTTGTTGAAAGAACTCAAATTTCTTTTCAAAACCCTGCAATTTTTCTCAAATAATCCTACAAAATCTTTTGAAATTAAATAAAAATTGGTTAAAAAAATTGGTCTGTATTTGGCCCCTGAACTAAAATCAGTTTGACACCCCTGTGATCACCAGTTCTAATGATTACCAGCTTAAAACAGAACTCAGTAACTTTTTCACCCTCATGCATTAATCTCATAGTCCCTGTGAGTGTAATACAAGTGTTTATGGGGTTATTGGGGGGGTCTTTCACCCCCCCCACCCCCTCCTTGGATTAGGATTTTTCAGTGATCGGTTGCTACTGTCTTGGGAAAGCAAAGATGCACATGTAGCTGTGGGGTGGGGCAGGGGGCGGGGGTGGGAAGTTTTTATGACAGTGACATAACCATAAGGGATCTTTAGGGGGCGCTCTAAGCACAAATTACTTAGTTCTGCTTTAACTGATACACCAACAGCTAAAGTGCTGTGTGTGCTTTTCCCTCTACTTGGGAAAGCTGAACGTTAATTTGTTTGTTGTGTAGCATAGTGTAGCGTTGTGTAGCAGTGTGTAGCGTAGTCTAGCGTTGTGTAGCTGTGTGTAGCGTTATGTAGCAGTGTGTAGCGGCGTGTAGCAGTGTGTAGCGTTATGTAGCAGTGTGTAGCGGCGTGTAGCAGTGTGTAGCGTTGTGTAGCAGTGTGTAGCAGTGTGTTACCGTGGACTGGGCGTAACCAGCGCTGAGGGCCAGTCTGACAGCAGAGGCTCACTGCTGGTCAGCGGCGTGGGAATGAGTGCCAGCGGCAGCAGGTCGTGGTTCCAGTCCAGCTGAGGCAGAGAGTCCACTAGACACGGTAGACCAAACTCCGTCTCCCGGGAATAGTCATTGTAGGAAACCTCTGGGGCGTCGGACCACAGGTGGACGCAGCCGCCCGAGTCCCCGAAGGACAGCGCTTGTTTACTGGACGACACGTCGAAGCTCATCAACAGCTGGCCCACCGTGTTCACGTGGAAGATGTCGGCCATGTTGGCGAGACCCGTCGGCTCGCAGAACTGACACTGGCCTGAAGAAAGAGAAGAAGAAGAGGACAAGGTCCTCAAGGTAATAATACAGCTAATCACTTTGTTTAATTACTAAAGTTCTACAACTTATTCAATCAATAAAGTTCCTCAATTTATTTATTAAGTTTATTGATTTATTCAATTACAAAAGTTCCTTCATTTATTTGATTACTAGAGTTTTTCAGTTCAATTAATAAAGTTCCTGAATTTATTAAATTCCTAAAAATTTTGAAAATAACCAAACTTTCCTGATTTATTTGATTACTAAAGTTCCTCAATTTCTTCAATCAATAAATATGTATTTTGATTCCTAGGGTTCCTGGATGTGTTTTTGGGCTCTTGTAGTTCCTAAAAGTGTTCCGTTACTAAATAAATACCTGTCTGTGAGATGATGGCGAGGCGTGACGTGTACGTGGGGATGAAACGCAGGAACAGAGGATCCACGTGGACCTGCAGAGGCGTGACGGCTCTCATCATACGCAGGTCGTAGACCATGAGGAAGCGGTCACAGGCCAGCCCGTTCAGCCCTCTGCTGGAGAACCCACAGGCCGCCAGAAGGTTCCCGTGCACGTCAAAGTCCGACAGGCTGCCGGAGAACGCGTCAAACTCATGCTCAGTCTTAAAAGTGCGCAGATCTCGAAGAGTCACCTGGTGTGTGTAAGAGGAGAGGGGGGGGGGGGGGGGGGGGGGTTGGGGTTGAGACTCATGGAAGAGCCAGGAGAAGAAAAGCTTTGATCTAAAGTGACCATGAGGAGGAGTGTGTACGGTACCTTTCCTGAAGTGTGACCACAGAAGAAGTAACGGCTCGTTTGACGCATGATCGCAACTCCAGGAACTTCCAGAGTGAACTTTACAAACACAACAGGAGAGAAACATTTAAAACACGTTTATTATTATTATTATTATTAAAAAAATATTATTATTATTATTGTAATTATTATTATTTAAAATTAGTGTTATTTTCCTTATCATTAATATTATCATCATCATCATTTTTTACTTTTATTGTTATGTTTGAAATTCCATTTTCACAGTTTTGATATTGACTGGTCATAAAAACAAAAAGTGAAGTGAAACCCACAGATTATTTTATTAGTGTTTTTCTCAGTATATGTTATGTCCCAATAATCGCTGTTATTACCTCCCAAGCACCAAGCGACGAGTGGAGGGTTATATTTTACCCTCCGTTTGTCAATCTCTCTGTTAGTAAGAAAACGTGAAAAGTTATAAATGGATTTAATGTTAAGCTAACCACTATGAACGAGTGGATCATAGTGTATCATGTTTTTCCTGCAGTCTGTGTCTTCTCCTCGCCCTCTTTTCTGTTTCAGGTGTCTTGATGCTTGAGCTGGCGGTTCCTGATCAATGGTTCACAGCTCAACTAGTCTAGAACATTCTGATGGTCTATCCTTCTATTCTATTCTGTTTGTCCTTCTGTTCACTAACCCAACCAGTGGAACCAGATGTTCTCCACCTCTGAACTTGGTTCTAACGGAGATTTCTTCCTATAAAAAAAGGGAGTTTTTTCTTACCACTGTCGCTAAATGCTTGTTCATGTAGATCTTGTTGGGTTTTTTCTTTCTCACTATGGACTTTATATTTTGTTAAGTGCTTCGAGATGACTTTGTTGTAATTTGCGCTGTATAAATAAAAATTAATTGAATTTGGATGAAAATTTCAGGAAAATGTATAAATGGGACAAGGAACAGGTGATCACATTTTGGTGATGTTCTGGCTACCAAAAAAAAAAAAAAAAAAAAAAAAAATATATATATATATATATATATATATACCATCATTTTTCCCATCCACACTGTGGCACTTCCTATTGATGTCATAGGTTCCCGCAGAGTCAACAGCTCAATGTTGACAAGTAGTCATGGTAACACAGTTCAATGTTGACAGGTAGTCATGGTAATCCTGAGTTTACATGTTACTGTGACCGGAGCATGTTAGCTTAGCTTGAGCTGCTTGGTGGAAATCTGCGCTCTCCGAGTGCTTTTTTAGTTCTTCTCCTTATTATTATTATTGTTATTATTATAGAATTATTATGACAGATGCACATACAACTAAAGCTGAGCTGGTTCTTTTACCTTCTGTGTCTCCTGAACTGTGTTCAGATCCACCTCAGAGACGTAGTTCTGTAATCCTCCCATCAGCATGGTGTTGTTCTCAGTCGTTATCAGACTGTGCATGTCGGCTCCTTCATCCAACCTGGCAACACCACGGGATCCACGGGATTAAAATATGCTACATGGCACTGTTTTTAGCTTTGTTTTTATTCAAATGAAATATTCCTTCTTTAAACACTGGATGTTCAAATAGTGGACAAGCAAAAACATCACAGTGTGGTGTGAAAATTGCTTTGCCGAAGAAAACTATAATAATAAATTAATATACAGCATGTGTTCCTCCACCATATTTCATTTTCTCTAAAAGATATTATGCTTTAGGGATTAACCAGATCAAACTTTATTAATAAAGCCCTGTTTATGCAGATGAGAGTAGTGCTACGCGCTTTATTATAACAGAAACTGATTAAAACACAACTTTGGTCAAAGGAAACACAAAAACACTCACGGATAATCGAACATGACGAGTCCTCCACGTGTGAAGCACTTCAGGTTGGTTTTAGACAGGAACAGAACGCCCGTCTCCAGACTGTGGATCTGTCGGATGTCGTCGGATGCGTGAACTTGGAATGAAGAGTAACGACCCATCGTTGGTCCAAAAAAAGAGCTGACGTGACCCTGGAGAGAGTAAATAATATGATCCTCACCCTGCTCCATATAAAGGCTGATCTCTGTGTGAATGAGAAGCTGCAGATCAATAAAAAAGATCTTTAAACAAACTGTGACGTAGTGATCACTCAGGAAAAGATTTATTCAATAACTCACACTGCTTTGATCAGATTAACCCCCTGAGGACTGCAATAGGAGGGTTCACTGGAACCTAAATCTGTATTTCTGCTCATTCTGATGCCATTTATTAAATTATCTTCAAATACTTTACATCCCTAGAATCCTTACAACCTAAACTAAAAGATTATACGTTATAAATAAATCACAAACTGTAGGAAAATACAAAAATCTGAAATGTTTTTTGATTATATTTAGTAAATAAACATACAAAACACATTGATCCAAAATATTTCTAAAAGTGGAAAATTAAACAAGACATTTGTGAACACTCCAGTAGTGATTTGAACAATTTACCTATTTTACTTTTTCAGATATGAACATTTTAATTAACAGAATGCAGAGGTTTCATCACTACTGCTGAACCAAAACAAACAGAATATAGAAAAATGAACTAAATATTTATCAACATTTATAAATATATATATATATATACATTGAGCAATTTGCACATGACGTATTGGAAGCACAAAGCTGTGATTTACTCTCAGCTGTTTAAGGGAGAGATAAGGTCTCTTAGGAGAGCTCTTCTTCGCTGCTTCATTGTCTACTACCAAACCTCAAAGTTGGAACTGTTGCCACCAACAGTCACAGAGTTGTTTCAGGTCACAATTGTTTTTATCCTCTTACGGTAAATAAGAGAGATTTACGACATCTTTAACTTTTCCTGGTTTTTAGAGCAACCAAAAGCAGCGCAAGTTGTTATTTTACCTGAAAAAGCTGCTAAATGATCTAAAAAGCTACTAAATGATTAGAAGTGTTGAAAAAAAATCGATTCGGCGATATATCGCGATATTATGTCACGCGATTTTTGGATCGATCCACAAAGAAATGCTGAAACCTGGACATGTTGATCAGCTTGTGTTTTTTCAATAAAATCTAAAAAGAAAGTACAAACTTTCTGTATTTATTTGTTGTTCTAGGAATACACCTCAGTTAAGTTGAACTAAAGTTAAGTTGGTTTAAAAGCCACAGGTAGATTGTATGTTATTTTTTTATTTTAAGTTGTTGGCACATGGCATGTTAAAGCCAATGTTTTGAGTGTAAAATATGCCAATAAAATATATTTAATATATAATATAATATATATATAATATAATATAACATAATAAGTCATATATATAAAAAAAAATGCAATAATCACCTTATACTTTAATATTGGGATTAATCGTATCATATTGTGACCTATGTATCGGGATATGAATCGTATCGCCAGATGTCAGGCAGTACACACCCCTACAAATGATGTAAAAAATCTGCTGAATGATCTACAAATCAGGATGAATGTTTCACTCCAATAGAAAACAATAGGATGTTTACAGGCAGTAGGGCCATGTGACATCATCATCATTTCAAGATGGAGGAACACAAGCTCTAAAACTGTATAGTAGTCCCATTTTTAAAAGGTGATTAAATGAAAATGGTGCATAATAATGTGTTTAGTTAGACATTGAGCTTCCAATTAGGACATTTAGAAGATTTTAGGACACATTTATAAAAACAGGAGGATCACTTTAAGTAGCTGAGGAAACCTCTACTTTGAGCTGTTCAGGTCAGTAGTTTGCTTCATAAAGGTCCGAGTTCTCACCCTGTGGTTCCCGATCCACAGCATCTCCTCCTGGAGGTCAAAGTGTGTGGCGGTGACGGGGATGCCGACCTCAGAGACCACCGTGTGCAGCTCAGAGAACATTCCCTCCATCAGGTGAACCTGCTCAGGCACTGGCACCGCCAGCCCATCTACGTCCAGCTCCACGCCCTGCAGCAGGGTGGGGTTCAGGTGGGGGTCCATAGACGGCTCCAGGCCCGCATCCAGGGTCCCGTGGAGGCTGGGAGGGTACTCCCCCATCCCAGGGTCCAGACCCTCAAAGTTCATCATGGATAGAGCTATAAAAACAAGAACAAATGGATTACTAGTAGCCAGAAAAACTGAATGTACGCAGAGGTTTGGTTTTTAATTAATTATTTTATTTTAGATTCGATTTTATCTAATTACATTCATAACGTCACGTTTTACCTTCTTCAAAAATGTGCATTATCAGTGGACAAACAAAAAATCCCAACAAAAATTTGACAAAAGTATTCAATTCAATTCAACTTCATATAGCGCATTAGGTGCTTATCAAAAAAGATATATATATATATATATAAGTATGACTTGGATAAACATGATTTCGGCAACAATGTAATTACTGAATGAATGAACAGATCTATTTTTTATAGGTCTGTCAAAAAAGTATGGACAAAACTTTCAAGGATTTCAATGCTTAATGCAACATTTTAGATAGATAGATAGATAGATAGATAGATAGATAGATAGATAGATAGATAGATAGATGTGCTCATTATCGTTAGTTACGGAGTCTGATTAAATACGCAATAACTTCAAATTAGCATCGTTTAAAACTAAACTGGGTGATACAAACCCATAGTTTTTACTCTAAAAAGTTGCTACATCCGTGTATTAAAGTACACTGCGTTTCAAGTGTCTTCAATGCGCTCACTGACCTGTTTTTTCTGTTTGATTCACGGCTGAGGATCCATTTTTAACTCATTCACAACAACAACAGACGCTTTCAATCACTTCCGGTGTCATATCCGTGCTGCGTTCACTACAATGGCATTTTTGTGTAGCACGAAGCTATTTCGTGTGTCTGCGCTTTTTGCACGATCTTTACAGTCTGTTTTTAAGTTATAAAAACAGCTTGGAAAATATTTCAAACTTTAAATGTGTAATAGTGTGTTTTTGTGTTCTTGAGGACGAGACGTTATACGGTTTAATTGGTTAATTATACTGATCTATCAAACATTATTTATGTCCCGGTTTTAATCTTCAATTGTATATTTAATCAACACATTTAATAGCATTGGATTTGTATATAACATTGGACAAAGGTAGTGTTCCAAACCCCATATCAAACATTTTAGCTTTACAACGAACGAAAGTAATAGATTTCCGATTCCACTGAGTCTGTGAACGCATCACCTCCATGGGACAACTTCTATGAGAATATTGAGGTAAATTTGTCTTTTTATTCAATAAAATTTCAGCTCAATTACATTTTTTCATTCCAATGAAAAAAAAATATATATATATATATATATGTATATATATATAATTGCATTTGAACACTTTTGTCTTTGAAAATATATTTTTTTATTGAAAATAAAAAAATGTCATTCAAAGGTTTTTTTTTTATTATTGAATAATAAAGACACTAATGTACTACCCCCTAATATGGGCCAAATACAAAAAAAAAAACAAAACAAAAAAACTTTTCAATTAAAAAAATATTTCAATATTTCTCAAATATTATTAATATATTTTTCTTGCATTTGAACACTTTTCTTCTTTGATTGATTTCTATATATATATATATATATATATATATATATATATTATTATTTTGATTGAACTGATTTTATTTTATTTATTTTATAAAAACACAAATCTACCTCCATATGAGAGTTGAAGGTTGCAGGTTCAAATCCCAGTGGTCTTTCTGAGTGGATGTGGCGCCATTGATTTGTTTTTGTTTTTTTGTAAAAAAAAAAAAATCATAATCAATCAATTATTTTAAGAATTAAAAAAAACAGAATAACACTCAAACAATGCAAAATCAAACAGAATAAGCATTTTTTTCCAAAGATAAGGAAAGGCAAATAAAAAATATATAAATGAATATGAGAACATAATGAGTTAATCTATGCAGTTGTAAGACATTTCTCATGACTGAATAAATACATAATTACTGAATAAAGAAACAAATACTAATAAATTAATAATACAGTTTGCTGTAAACAAATAATACAAAGTTGTGATGGAAGTATGAGATCCTCAGAATATTTTCTCTGAAGCTGAAGTTTTTCTCTGGAAGAGAAAAGAGGCAAATGGAAAGTTTGTCGCAGAATGTAAAGGTTATTCTCACTTCCTCAGTCAGGGATGGAGTATGAATAGTTGGGTTTATGATGTTACTGTAGAGGAAATAAAAATTCCTGAACTTTTACCCACACTGCATTGCTGTGCTTTCATTTCCTACTTCCTTCTGATGGATCTGTTGGAAATAAAATACCTGAAGTGACAAATTCTTGCAGCTTTTTCTGTCAGATAAGAGATTTTTCATTTTAATTAAACCAGTGAAACAAACACTACATTTTCTTTCTTGATTAATTTTATTACAGCAATAAGGAAAATAAAATGCATTTATTATTCATTATGTTAAGTCCATCTAAGAGTTATAATTTCATCAATGCACTTATAATAATAATAATGTGAATTTGGACAGTGGGAGAAAACCAGAGTACAATCTGAATAAAAAGCACTAAAAAGAAAGCTGATTAAAGAAGTAGGAAATTAACTCAGTCAGAAGCTGTTCCAGCAATTCATTATTACTGTAATAAATTAAAATAAATTAAACCAAAAGCAAAATTGAGATGGCTATGTGGTGATTCAAATAAAATAATTTTTTAAAAAAAACATTCCAAATGTAAAAAATTAAAAATTAAAAAAATTCGTTGTAATTCAAAATCTGAATCTGAATTACTTTGATGATCCCAGGAGATTACTTTACCACAGTACAAGTTATAGCAAAAACATATAATTATATCTTATTACAAATTATATAGCAAATACAGCACTAAGAGAAAGAGTATATATAGGATACGTAATGTAAAACGATGGAAAAACATCTATTTTTTTATTGCAAATATAAAACAAACTAAAATTGAACAGAAAGGTAAATTAATATGTTACAATGATCACAGAGAATTTTAAAAACTTTCTCAATGATGAATAAAATGAACGGAAGCTCCTGCTCTTTTACCTGCGTGACGTCACACGCCGTGTAGTGACCGCATTTCCAGCGCGGGAAAGACCCGGGCTGGAAGTACGGAATGGATGGAGGAGCGCGAGGATGGAGGAAAACCCTGCACGTGTGACTCACCGTAGACAGCAGATAAAAGGTGATGATCAGAGAGCACGAGCATCATCAGTTCATCATTAGAGCATTAGCACAGGAACACACCGACACCATGGCTTCTTACCCGACTTTGGTTGCACTTTTCTGGGTGTTTTTCAGCGCTGCTCGCGGAGCTCCGACCGGCTCCGGCTCCTCGTCCCTTTCCGGGCCGTGGGTCGGTGCTTGCTTCGCAGTGAAGGAAAGCTCTGCAATGTTCAACGGGGTGGCTAGAGAGGTGTCTGCAGAGGTAAGAACCACACACATTAGAATAGATTACATTAAATATTACATATTAGATATGATTTATTATCTAATTAGGTATTAGAATGGGATTGTATTAATTCTTACACAAGTCAATAGTGAGCAATGACATGCAGACTAAAACTTTACCTACATACAACTGCATCAATTGACTGAAATCTATTCTAATAATGTAAATGAATATTTGTTCAAAAATTAACATAATTAAATAATTATAGAATCAGTAAATTATGGCTTCAACAGGATAATAATGTAGTAAGGAGGAAGGTTTGTGTCTTTATTATTTGATCAAAAAAGTTTAGTTCAATCAAATATTTTGAATCAAAAAAATGCAAATAAATAAAAACATATTTGAGACCCAAATAATTGCATTTCAACCATTTTTTTAATTGAAAAAAGATTTGTTTCTATTGCAAAGGTGTTTATTTATTATTATTATTGAATAATAAAGACACAAATGTATACCTGGCCCAATATAAAAAGATGACTAATGAAGTGTCAGTAAAGGTGCATTAGGACTTAATTTGTTGACACTGTGTGTGTTTTAACTTTTTTCCTTTTCTTTTCAATTTCAGGCAGAGATTATTATTCCAAATAAGGGACATTTTGACTCTTCACTTGTTTGGATGGAAGCCAAAGATATGTGTGATCCTGCATCGCTCCACCACAAATCTCTGGTAAGACATCATGAACACACACGTCATCAGTCAATTCAATTTATCTTTTGTTTGTAGAGGTCTCTCACACTAAACGACTCCAAAAACACACTAAATTACAGCTAAATAAAAGACAAAATAGACAAACTCTTTGTTGTTTCCTGTGTAAATGACTCACATTGGTTTTTATTTCAATTATTTAACTAAAAAAAAGCTATGATTGTGTGGTATGAATGTAGTTTTCTGCAGTATTCAGTAATACAAACAGCTGTAAGGTTTCTCTTTAAAGGGAAAATGTGACACATCAGTTTAATGTGTGCCTCTGTAACCATTATCTATAAATATATACATAATGGTTTCTAAGATTACCTTCAAACACAAGCGATGGATCGCTTTGAGAGTTTATGATCAAAGACGTGTAACTTCCTGTCTTTGTTTCCTCTCAGCCGTGCGTTGGGAAGCTGCTCAGTGTCCTGGAGGGCTACAGTTCTGCAGTGGAGACAGTGTCCAACATCACAGTCTGCTCAGCGTTGGCCGTCAAAGTGAAGCCAGTTCTGCACAATCTGCACAGAGAGCTGAGCAGCTGCGTGACGTCCATGGGAGGAAGTGTGAGGATGAGGATGAAGGAAGGAAGGAAGACGGTGAGGAGACAGTAAACACCAGAAAAATTAAATCAGCTCTAACTTCCTGTTATTTACACATTTGTTAAACAAAGAAATGTGTTGCTTATAGTTTCCATGCATGTACAGTATCATCACTATATTAATACATGTTTATTGTAGTTTTACCTAAAATAATTGAACACATTGAAAAGTTTTATGTAGAATAATTTAAGTACATTTTAAAATAGTTAACAGAAATAAATAAAACACAATAGATGAATGAAATTGAAATAAATAGATGAAATTAAAATTAATTAATTAAATTTAAATTAATTAATTAAATTAAAATTAATAGTTAAAATAGAAATTAATATATGAAATTGAGATAAACAAATGAAATTGAAATAAATGAATGAAATTAAAATCAATAAATAAATTAATTAAATTAAAGTAAATAAATGAAATTTAAATAAACAAATGAAATCAGATAAATACATGAAATTAAAATTAATACATTAAAATCAATAATTTTAAAATGAAATAAATAAAATGCATTAATATATTTTGAATAAGTAAAGGTACATAAGTGAAATTCAAAGTGAACATAAAACTAATTCTACAATACATATATTAATTAAAATGATGTAAAGGAAAAAAGATAAGTCAAAGCCTCCCACAAATACTTAGTCCATCCAATATATTGAAACAAATAAAATAATTAAAAATAAACAACTTTACAGTCTCAGTGTTGAGACGAAAGTGAAATAAAATGACCAAAAGGTTGTTGTAATTGTGCAGTGATTGATTGATGTTAACGTGTGTGTGTTTGTGTGTTCCAGGTTCCTTCTTCACAGAATAGTGACACACACAAAGACACGGAGAAGGAGAAAGTTCTGTGTCGATACGTGATGGAACGTCTCTTTTCCTTCTCCATCATCACAGCTCGAGTGTTTGCTGAAGGAGATCCAGCTCATCACTCTGGCCTTCCTCACAAATGTGTATGAGCTCTCACACACATGTACATCTGTGTGTGCGTGCGCGTGTCTGATCATATTGATCAAAACCTGCGTGGATCTCTGTATCTGATCCAGCTCAGATTCCTGCACATGTGCAGTGAGTGTTTGTTTCCAATGGAATTACTAGAAACCTATTTATTCAGTTATTTATTGTATTTATTTGTTTGTATGTATTTATATGAATTTTGTTCTGTTTTTAAAGTCTAATAAAGTTGAACAAGTTGAAAAGCCTCTGCTTTTATTTTGAAGGAGATCCATTTGTACAACAGAGCATTTTTCTTCATTTGTTCAGTGTAAAAAGGAATTATTCTCTTTCCTTACCATCAATACCTAAAAGTTACTTGTTAATCAGTCATTAATCCATCATAATAAGCAGACATTTATTCACAACATTTAGAATAATTACAAATCTGATCATTAAGACAGCAAAAAAATTTTTTTTGTTATTTTTCATAATTTTCGCAGATTTTGTGTATTTTTTGTACTTTTTCATATTTTTCTTTAATTTTTGTACTGAGAATATAATAATTACATTTTCAAAGACAAAATTAAATCTTTCTGTCTTTTTAGGTGCTTTACGGTAAATTCTCACAAACTGAAAAAAAAAAAACTAAAACAACAAACAATAAAGAGAAACAAAGGACAATCAAAGCTAGAAGCTGCAGCTGTAGATCTATATCAGTGAAAATGTGTCAGTCAACATCGCACAGAGGAGCGTTAGGATGTTTCCTCCACAGGAACTCCAAATACCAACGTGTTGAGATAAAAGGAACGCGTGCTTTCCACAAACACTCCTGCTGCTCTTCGTGGACACACCATTTCCTGCTCACTTCCTCCCTCACATACTGATGATGTCACTTCCTCCCTCACATACTGCTCTCCTGTCAGGTATCACAACATTATCCACACAGACATTATTCAACAGCTGTGCAAAGAAAAGGAGAAGCTGTGATGAAATCATTCCATTAAAAGGAAGTGAAATTTAAAAAAAGTAAATAGAAACACAACAACAAAGCAAACGATGACATAATCACATGGTTTGTGCAAAAATCACTGATCATTGTAAACACTGTTATTGACATTGTTGGTAATAGTTTGGCACATTGCATTGTGGGATGTGCAGCTTCGTAGTACAGGGAGACACTGGGAGGGGGTCGCCAGATGCCTTCAAGAAACTAAGAATATTTTGAGACCATCTTTGCTTTTTTTATTACCCCTTTTCTGCAACAACACCAAACTCACCATATTTTAACCCATTTTTATCACTTTTTCTTGCCATATTTTTGCTCATTTTAATATATTTTTGCTACATTACTCACATTTCAGACACTTTTACATCACATTTCAATGTCTTTTCTGCACATTTTCTCCACTTTCAAGACATTTCCACCACTTTTCCACCTAATGTCACATATGTTGACCCATTATTGTCACTTTTAACCTCTTTTCACCAGATTTCATGATTATTTTTTTGCTAACTTAACCACATTCACGAATAGTTATGCCCATTATTTACCAATTTAAACTAATTGTTCTTACTTTTTAATTGCATGAAATAAATCCAATTAAAAAAATAAATAAAACAATCCTACATTTGTCCTCAAATTATTTCACAAATTCTCTCCAAATTTGCCAACCAAATGCATTGTGCTCTTTTCTTTTTTTCTTCTTCGAGGTGCTTTGTTGAAGTTTTTCTGGCATTTGCTGTTTATATTGTGTGTAAAGTTTGCATTTAGTTTAGATAGCTATGTTTTTATTTTCTATGTTAATTATTTAATAAAGTATACTTTACTGATCCGTCGTCCTGGACTTCATTCATCATCATTCTGGGGCAGGGAGGTCCCATAGTCCTGGTGATAATAACTCACTAAAGTGATTTAAAAGCAAGTGGGAGGAGCTTAGCTGCTGCAGGGAATTGATGATGTTTTGTGGGAAATTCCTGCAGGAGGACCACAGAATTCAGTGAAACTGGAGCAGTCACTACCTGTTCTGCTGGTCCGGTGTTCCAGATTGTTTGGTTATCATAACATATTGTTGTTGGTTACACTCCTTCCTTTTTAATTCTTGTTTCACTTTTAGGATTGTCCAAACGCGCGCGCGGACGCGCACGCACACACACACGCACGCACGCGTTTCCCGTTTTAACCGGGAAACTCCCGTATTTTACCTCTCTTTCCCGCCATCTTCCCGTATTAGTATTTTCCTTAAATATCCTGTATTTTAATGTAATAATAATTAAAAGATGTCTTACTAAAATGAACGCTGTCACTAGCCTCGCGAGAACTTCCACCTGAAATGACCTGAGTGGAAGTTCTCGCGAGATTAGATTAGTGCTGACATCACCAACAAACCCAGAAACAACAGAACAGAGATGATGAATGAAAACGTTCTGGTGATAAAAACTAAGAACTGGTGTAAATACGTTATAAAATATAACATAGGGTTTATCTTCATAAAGACCATCAGGATGTGACACAGTTACACGTTCTGTTAGATTAATAACTGATATTTTAACGTCTACCACAGCAGAAGAAACACGTAAGTCACCATGAAAAATCATCCAATCACAAGCTCCACAAATATACACTGTTTATAAAGTGTTAAATAATGTAAAGTCTGTAATAAATGTGTCTAATAAGTCATTAGTGAATACCAGAGAACCATATGAGATTATAATAAAATATATAATAAAATAAAATGTTAATGTCTAACTTAAAGACAAGCAACGTGAAATTAACAGTAAATATACAATGTGTTGACTTGTATATAAACTGTAAGTATATTAAATAAACACATGTGCTTCATAAACACATTTATGTTTTTATTTAGGCTGTTTTATAATTTAGGAATTAGGGCTGGGCGATATATCGAGATTCAAGATGTATCGAGTTTTCTATTTTGGTGATATAGAAAACTATAATATTTCATATGTCTTATGAAACAAAATATTAGTTTTAGGAGTCGCTGCTTTTATTTCTCAGAACAACATGTAAAGCTCAGTTAGATGATTAATAAGTGTCACATATTGATCAGCTATTTATTAATAAATGTCCCTGTGAAACATTTTGCATCAGCAATTTTAACCCAAAATTGTTTTTCTGGTCAGACTTTATTTAATCATTTATCTAGATTTATATCATATTTCACCATTTTGAGAAAATATATTGAGATATGAGTTTTGGTTCATATCACCAGCCCTAGTAGGAATGTTCACAGCATTTAATGTTAATAAAGGTCGACCTACCAGATTATAATCACGTAATTGTATTTAGTAAGTGGTTGATAAGTGGATATTTTAGATTTCTTGTACACATTTGGTTGGGCGGGTGGGACGGCTTGTAGGGGGCGCCAGAAAATTTCCCTTATTTTCAAATCCAAAACTTGACAGGTATGACACACACACACACACACACACACACACACACACACACACACACACACACACACACACACACACACACACACACACACACACACACTTGATTAAAATAATATTAATATTATCATGAATGATTTAACTTGTATAGAAAAAAAAAACCAACATACAATAAAAAATATGAGAACAATAATACTCAAGTTTAAAAAGACAGTAGGGTGAAGAATACACTGCTAATATTATATATACACAAATATCCATAAAAAATGTCCATTTAAACTTATAACACATAATTTATTTCCGAAATTTTGTGACCAATTTCTATTTAATTGAAGATAATATTATGTCACAATTTGAGGAAAATAGAAGAATTTAGAAATTTTTTTTCTCCTGCGGCCCAGTTTGGATGTTTTAAAGGGTCGGATTTGGTCCCCAGGCCTTGAGTTTGACACATGTGGTATATAGACTATTTGAATATACATATATCCACATTATATAAGTATCCATTGATTATAAATACATGTATAATATATACACTGAAGAAATCTACATAATTATCTGACATATACTGAGTAGTAGTAATAATAATAATTATTATTATTACTATTATGTGTAATCTTGTTTTCATTTCATAATGATGAGTTTATAATTAACGGTGTCACTAAAAGTAGTAGTTGTTTTTATCGCTGAAAACAAACACAAACAAAGCATTAGAAACTGTTTCTATGGTTACTGATTTCAATGGAACACGAGTGTACCCGTAAGCCCCGCCCTCTGTAGCAGAGGGAGGCGGGGCCAGAGAATAAACGCAGAGCGATTTCCTGGTGAGCTGCGACACTTCATATGAAGGTAAAGTTTTCTCATGTGAGCTCACTAAGACTGAGACTCTCCTTCAATGATCCATCAACACTTTAAATAGAACCTGTGGTGAAGGTTCGAGTCCCCGCTGCGTTAATGTTAAACTAACGGACAGCAGCTGTTTAGAGTCGATCACTGTGTCAGTGGAACTAACTAAACTAAAGTAAATATAGTAGACACTTCTTTATCTTTGCCAACCCGTTATCTTACGAACACTAAAAGATCGATTTATGAACAGTTATTGGTCTAATTAATGAATTATCAGTTCCATTTCTGTTCTTTTCTAGCAGCAGCTGAAAGTTGAGCTAATAAATTAGCAGTGTGACGTAGCCTCGGCAGCGCTTGTTTAACCTCGCAGTGCAGTTCAGACAGGCGGAGCTTAACGCATGCCTGAGGTTAATACAGTACTGGGAAATAGGATTAATTATACCTCATTTAATTAAAATAACTAGTTTAACTATAAACAATAATGCTTATTATTATTATGTTAGAATAGCAGTTTTAATAGGTGTTCTCAACCTTAGGGGTCATTTGGGGTCACAAGACACTGGGAGGGGGTCGCCAGATGCTTTCAAGAAACTAAGAATAATTTTTGTACAATTTTATCCCAGTTTTTTTTTTTTACCCTTTTTCTGCAATTACATCACTTTTTCTTGCATTATTTTTGCTCCTTTTAATGTATTTTTGATACATTTCTCCCATTTCTGACACTTCTACATCACATTTTAATGTCTTTTCTTTAAATTTTTCCACTTTCCAGACATGTTCAGCACTTATAAACCCTTTCCACCACTTTTACACCTAACGTCACATATGTTGACCCATTATTGTCACTTTTAACCACATTCACCATTTGTCAGTTTAAACTAATTGTTCTAATATTGACATTTCGAACCCTTTCTTTTACCACTTTTTCTGTCTGTTTTTATCCACTCTAATTTACAGATAAAATCCAATTTCACCACATTTTCCACCATTTTTAACCCATTTTATTTGTGATTAAAACAATGATTTCCATCTTTAATATGACTATAATAATAATAAACGTTCCTGGATAACAGTGGATATTATTCAGATGAATAAATAAATGTGATTATCACAGATTCATAGAACAATAGACCATCATTTTACTGACTTTATGGATGGACCCCAAAAATCTCTCCCCTGTATTCCCCCTTATAGATGGTCCTGTCTCCACATGACTGTTCTTCAATGTTCATGTCTGTGTTCAACCACCTTCAGCTACAGTGGGGGTCCCCGCTCTCTGGGACCTTTATTTTGGGGTGAAAAGGTTGAGAATTACTGGTGTATAGGAGTATAAGTTTATCAGGAGCATGATTGTGACTGGTGTCAGGTGTCAAATATGAAGTTTAACGTTAAGGTGTGTGTGGTTCAGGATGAATGTGGGCGTGGCTCACAGTGAGGTGAACCCCAACACGCGGGTGATGAACAGTAGAGGGATATGGCTGACGTACCTGCTGCTCACTGTGGTGCTGCACATCGTGCTGCTCAGCATCCCCTTCTTCACCGTCCCCATCGTGTGGACCCTGACCAACGTCATCCACAACCTGGTCTGTGGAGACACACACACACACACACACACACACACACACACACACACACACACACACACACACACACACACACACACACACACACACACACACACACACACACAGCCTGTTCCTAATGTGTGTGTGTGTGTGTGTGTTGCAGGTCATGTACCTGTTCCTCCACACAGTAAAGGGAACCCCCTTTGAGACCCCCGACCAGGGCAAAGCCCGCCTCCTCACCCACTGGGAGCAGATGGACTACGGCCTCCAGTTCACCTCCTCACGCAAGTTCCTCACCATCTCACCCATCGTGCTGTAAGTCGTGTGTTTTAATCGACATGAGAAAATACACTTTTTTCTCTTTTTCATTTTAGGGAAAATTAAGTCATTTACCGTAGATATTTTTTTCTTGCAATTTACTAAAAAAAAATCACGACAGAATGTTCTGCATGAGCTGGATTTTACCAAAGCAGCTTCACTCGTATCACACACACACTGACAATATTTGGTAAACGTGAATAATTGAGCCTTTGAGATCCATAGAATCAGGTGTGATGTTCCCCACAGTTAAATTATTGGCCCAATACGTTATCATTTAGGTAAAAGTCCAATAACATTTCAATACAATCAGTGAAACACTCATTGAAAATAATTTTTGTATGCCGATGATGTCATTCTGTAATCTAAACAGATAGTTGTATTTACTGTTTATTATGAATGAGCACAAAAAAATCAGAATTTTGTATGGATGCGTTAGAAAAACTCCATCAATTTTTTTTGAAATTCCATCCCTAATCTAATGTCTATATTTTATAACTGTAAATTATAGATCTATTTTAATGGGATCCTCCACTGTTTTTATAAATGTCCTTATTAGTAGATCTATGTCTAACAAAACACATTATTATGCACCAAATTCATTTAATTAACATTAAAAATAGGACTACTTTACAGTTTTAGAGCCTGTGTTCCTCCATCTTGAAATCATGTGACTGATGATGTCACACGGCCCCACTGCCTGTAAACATCTCATTGTTTTTTATTGGAGTGAAACATTCAGCCTGATTTTTAGATCATTTAGCAGATTTATAGATCACGTAAAAAGCTACTAATAATATGTTTTGTTAGACATAGATCTACTAATAAGGACATTTATAAAAACAGTGGAGGATCCTTTAAAACATTTCTATGTTAAAACTTCTCTATTGTTTTCAGTTTTTTTCTGTTAATGATTTAAAGTACTTAGCCTTCCATCTGATTGCATTAACCTCCCCCTCCCCTCCCCCACAGGTACATCCTGGCCAGTTTCTACACCAAATACGACCGCACACATTTCGTCATCAACACCTGCTCCCTGCTCAGCGTTCTCCTCCCAAAGCTGCCACAGTTTCACGGAGTCCGAGTATTTGGCATCAACAAATACTGATTACGTTCACTGGACTTGTAGTCGTACTCCTGCTGAGAAGCTGTTTCGTTATAGGAAGTTTATTTTATTTTGAAATGACCGAGTCTGACCAAAGTAGGAAAAAAAAAAAAAAGGAAGTAAATGAACATTCCTGATGTAAACGACAGAGGATTTCTTCGTATTGTTGAGAGTTTTGAGTTGTAAATGTGACGTTTTTATTGGATGTAACTTCAGTTACACAGTGGAGCGGACTGTGGGAAAAATAAAGGAGGTTATTTCCATTCCTGGGAATATTCATATTTATCTGGATTTTTACACACACACACGCACGCACACACACACACGTGTATAAATAATTCTAAAATGTTAGAATTATTTTACATTTTTTGATTACAATTACATCTTCAATTATCCACGTTCAATTACAACTCAATTACATTGACTGGCATTTTTTTCCCATTACAAAAAACATTATTTTTCCCCTGAAAGACAATTACTTTCTTATTTACTAAAGTTAAATTACAATTAATCACAATTACTGAGTCTTTAACGAATAACCCCAGAGCAGGGGTTCTCAACCTTCGGCTCAGGAGACACTAGGAGGGGTCGCCAGATGCCTTCAAGAAATTATACTTCTTTTTGGGAACAATTTCAGCCCAATTTTGCTTATTTTTACCCTTTTTCTGCAACTACACCAAACTCACCATTTTTTAACCTATTTTCATCACTTTTTCTTGCATTATTTTTGCTCCTTTTAATGTATTTTTGCTACATTTCTACATCACATTTCAATGACTTTTCTACACATTTTCCACTTTCCAGACATGTTCAGCACTTATAAACCCTTTCAATCACTTTTACACCTAATGTCACATATGTTGACGCATTATTGTCACTTTGAACCTCTTTTCACCATATTTCATGATTATGTTTTGCAAATTTAACCACATTTACAATTTGTCATGCCCATTATTTCAGTTTCAACTAATTTTTCCAACTTTTTAAATTACATTAAATGAATGCATTTAAACATTTTTAAAAAAATCCTAAATTTGTCCTCAAATTTCTTCCAAATTAAACTAAATCAAAGTGAATATCTTGCAGCGACTGAGATCCATCATCCTTATTGCATCAATGTTTTCATATATTACATCATTGACACGTTAGTGATGATATTACTACATTCTAACATCAAACTCCTGAACCTAGAATGACTAAGAAAAGTGAACTCATGGGTTCTCCCCTCTGCACACGGTCAGGTTTCACTTCCTGTTTCTAGGGAAGTAGGTGAGAAACATGAATGTGGTCACACCTGAGAACCAAACAAACCACAGCCTGGGAAACACATGCAAATAAAAGCAGCGTGTGTGATGGAATGTAACAAAGGAGCAGTGATGCCTTTAAATCTGACTGGAAGCCACAGGGCAGTTTGGATTAAAGGTCACAACGTCCCCAACGCCATCAGATATGGATTGGTGAAAACCATCAGATATGATATAGATTAGTAAAAGTACATGTGAAACACTAGGTCAGAGCTAGGCAACTTTTATCACAGTTTGATCAGAGTCACATGATCAACATTCATGTCAGCATTTAGAATAATGAGCGATGTGAGCATTAATACAGGAAACAAAGAGTTTTTATTGTAAGTTTGTTTTTCGTTGTCTTACTCATTGTGAAGCATTTTATGCATTTCTGTTGTCTTTTTGTGTATTTCTCCTGTAAAAGGTTTTTTTTGAGTCATATTGTGTATTTGTGGTCATTTAACTTTTTTGGAATAAATTCTGTATTTCTGTAGTCGTTTTGCTTGTTTGTTAGTGCTGTGGGTTTGCAAAGTAATTTTTAGTGTTTTTCTAGTCTTTTGGTGTACTTGTGCCCCCCAGTTGTCTGTCTGCACTGTGAGAAACAGGAATTTAACATAACTGTTTTAAAGAAAGGATTAAGCTGCATTTCTGCATTCACTTTTACTTTCCCTTCACGTGATGATGAGCTGTGTGTCACTCACATGTAAAGTCAGATTCCCGTTTTTTTTTTTTTAAAGGTTTTTAACTTCTCATTAGAGATCAAACTCACCATCATTGTTTAAGTTTGTCAGCCATTCATTCATTATTTTATTTAATTCGATTCAAAGAATAAAAAGAACCAAACGTGCACTGCCTCTTCACTTTTGACAGAGAAATCCTTCCTGGAAATAATGTATAATTGATTTGCTGATTTTTAATCTCATTTCTTTCACACTTTAATATTCAATTAACTTTTACTTCTATTTTATTGTATTTATTCTTAAATTATCTCTACATCTATCAATCTACCTGCGTTTACTACATCTATCTACTTAGATCTACAGTAGCAGCTGCTCTATCTCTACAGAAAGAGGTTGGTTACATTTTATGCAGCCCCCAAAGTATACGCACAAAATGATTACAAGATTCTAAAAAACACACAAAATGACAAAAAATTACCAAAAATTAAAACAAAAGGTCAACAAAATTATGCAAATTTACACCAAAATGCAAGACAACAATATATAAATATACATTCACACACACAAAAAACTACTCCAACACAAAAATCCACAAAATGACTCGAACAGAGAAAATCTACAAATGGACTCTAATAAAACACAAAAACTAAGAATAAAATGAGAGGAAAATACACACAAAACGACCACGAAAATGCACACAGTGGCTCCAATAAGACACAAAACAAAAACAGTGACAATAAAAATACAGAAAATGACTCAAAAAAAAAAAAAAAAAAAAAAAATCCACAAACTGACTCTAATGAGACACAAAATGATGGAAAACTAGAAAACGACAACACAGACTAAAAACTTTAATGTTGCATGTGTTTAATCTTCAGATTGGTCCTTATTCTAAATGCTGAGATAATGATCTGATATTGTAGCCCCGCCCTCTGATCAATCACCTTTTTGAAGCACAGACACGACAGGAAGTTAAAGTGACAATTTTTTTTATTCAAAACACATTCATTGATTTTTTTTCTACATTAAAAAGAAATAAATGCAGCACAGATGATCCCACAGTCAAGCTGCTGGTGTAAAAACCTGAAAAATAACCCTTATGATTAAAGACGTAAACACAACCCCGCCCCCTCTGTCTCTAGGGCGTCGCCCTCTGGCGCTCTGTGAACGACCCTAACATGGAGGCTCTGTTGTTCTGTGTCTCTGACAGAGACTCTGACGTCACATCCTCGTCATCTGTGTCAAAAAGCTCGTCCTCAAAAAACGCCCCCCCCAGGCCGTACTCCTGGGCATGGACCGACACCTCGTTAGGGACCAGGTGGGAGGAGCCCTCGATGAAATCTGCAAACCTGGAAGTCGTTAGGACAACATCAGCGTTTACTGCAGAGATGATGAGTTCAGGAACGCTGGGAATGTTTTACGGATTTTAAAATGAATCCACGCTGCAGTGATTCATTATTACCTCAGCCTAGGGCTGGGCGATATGGACCAAATATCATATCTTAATATTTTTTCTCAAAATGACGATATACAGCGGAGGTGTCTCGATCGGTCCAATATCAGCCAGAAAACGAATATCGGATTTTATCGGACTGCATCTAAAATCACCGCTATAAGCTCTCTGATAAAATGTTCCGCTCCAGCACGTCTATCTATAGGTGACTGTGGTTCACACTACACACAGTAACTACTGTTACTGACTAATGTTCTCTGTTTGAGTAACATCACATGATTAAGCCTTTTCTAATATTCCACACTACAAAATAAATAATAAAAGTATGTATGATTTGTGCTGATATCGTATCGGATCAATATCGGCTGGTACGTAAGGCTGCAATATCGGTATCATATCGGAAGTGAAAAAGTTGTATCGGGACATCCCTAATATACAGTAAAAATCTTGATAATTTTAAGTCAAAGTCTGACCAGAAAGACGATTCAGGGTTAAATCTGATGCAAAATGCCACACATTCTCATTAATTAACAAACAGCTGCACAATACAGCACGTGTGAGTGAGTTCCATAGTTGTTTTTACATATTTTTTGTAATTTTGCGTACATTTCTATCATTTCGTATGTCTTTGGGTCGTTTGGTTCTCTTTCTGTCATTTTTTGTTTTATTTTTTATTTTGCAAATCCTTTGGTCATTTTGTTGACATTAATTTTGTGTATTTTTCTGTCATTTTAGTTGACGATATACAAAATAAATCTCAATCTTTTTAACTAAATAAAGTCTGAACAGAAACACAATCCAGGGTTAAATTTGCTGATGCAAAATGCCACATAGACATTTATTAACAAACAGCTGCACATGTTCCACTTATGTCTGTTTCTCCTCTAAGGGACAGCACGTGTGAGTGAGTTCTGTAGTGTGGCTTGTTTAGATGAAGGTCTGGGTTAGAACGCACTCAGTGATAGAGAACGCAGAGACTCCTAAAACAAGTATTATGTTACAAAATATAGATCGATATAGGCAATATTGTATTTTTCTATATCACCAAAAAAAACTTGATAAATCTTGATATATTGCCCAGCTCTACTACAGTCTAGGAATCAAACATTTGTCAGCAGGTCGACATTAAAAGCACTTCAGATTTTAACAACATTTGAACCAAAGACAGACGTTACACTAGGGTTGGGCATTATATCAAGATTTCAGATGTATCAAGACAAAAATGACAATATCGCCTATAATAAATTATAAAGGGTTCCTACAGCTTCAGTCAAATTAAATTTAAGACTTTTAAAGACTTTTTAATCCCATATAAAAATTTAATTTAACACCAACTTCACAGTAAACACAACTACTGTCTAGTGTAGACGTGTAACTGGCACCCCCAAAGTAAACACACACACACACACACACACATCTATGAAACAACAAAAATACAAAAAACAAAAATCTTCATTGGACAAACAATTTTCATTAAATGTACATTTCCCCATGTTGTTAAAAGTTGCTGACACGTCACTGTTGTGATTGCGTGACGTTACAGTAAATTACATATATTTTTAAACATGAATGTTAACATTTATTTTGAAATGTGAGACTAATTACAATCATAAAGTCATACCTTTTATGTGTTAAATTACGAGACTTTTGAAACACGACAACGATAATTAAAACCTTATTTTTAGATTCATGAATTTAATGCCTTTTAAGAGTTTTTAAGGATCCGCGGGAACCCTGTATAACTTATTTTGTGTTACGGTTTGCTTTGATGTGTCACAAGGACACATCAAAGCAAGATGCCTCTGAGGAAGACTGGCAGTTGACAGTCGAACCCTGTCAGCAGATCAAAGTAAATTTCCTGAAAAAACCATGTGACATTATTCAACATTAACTTGCTGTTTTTTTTTAATAAATGGGCCTGTTTTGCTTTTTGCATCAGCAAATTTAACGCTGAATTTTCATTCTGGTCAGATTGTATTGAGTAAAAAATACTGAGATTCATATCGTAATTAGGAGAAAAAATATTGAGATATGACTTTTGGTTTATATCGCCCAGCCCTAGCTTACACACCGTGGATGATTCCCTTTAAATCAGATGAGACCAAACTAAAAAAAATGAAAAATCTCTGTCATTTTCTTAAAATAATATAGCTGCCCACACATTTGGACCAACTGTATGATACACGTGTCAAACTCAAGGCCCGGGGGCCAAATACGACCCTTTAGAGCCTCCAATTCGGCCGGCAACAGAAAGCAAAAAAAGTCACTGTGTAAATAACTAATAACTAATACAGTTGTATTAATGCAAAAATTCAATGAAACTCCACAATATTAGCAAGACTCAACATAATGGCAGACATTTTTTTTTGTCTTAAATTGTTAACATAACTCTTAATTAATCACAAATTATTCCACATAATTTCAAAAAATTACATCAAATTTTGCCACAAAATTAAATAAATGTAAAGTGTAGATCCTGCAGGGACTGAAATGTGCTTTAATATTATCAGTGCTGTACATTTTTTATCATTTATTTATATGTGGAAGTGCAAACTTGAGCACAATAATCATACATTGTTCTCGTAGGAGTTATTTTTCTTCCGCAACTTCTTTGTCGTGGAACTCTTCCTAGACTATTAATGCAGCACTAATGACATGTATGTCAACTCATAGGGACAATGTCAAGGATGTGCAGTTGACCTTTTTTGGAGCAAAAATGTCAAGGTCGCGTGAAGTGTCAAAAACCAAAATTTTCCATATCTTTATGAATATTTATCATACAAGTTCAATGCTTACATTTATGAAAAGCTGATTTTAAGTGGAGTATTTTATTTAATAGTACCAAAGCTGTACCATCTACCAGTAAAAGATTGGTAGGGGTCAAAGTTTATGACGTCACAAAAAAAAAAAAACAACCTAAAAATACTTTTTTCACTATAACTTTGTCACAAATTGAGATCTAGTGTTCAGGCTGGTACCATTGAACAACATTTCCTTTCAATGTGTGACCTTGACCTTTGCTC
Source organism: Gouania willdenowi (assembly GCF_900634775.1). NCBI lineage: Eukaryota > Metazoa > Chordata > Actinopteri > Blenniiformes > Gobiesocidae > Gouania > Gouania willdenowi. The sequence continues at coordinate 1,578,631 of NC_041050.1, forward strand.
AAGGTAGATTTTCTGTTTATCCTGCATTATTAATTTCCATTTAATTAGTAAAAACAACAAACTTGTCAACAAATCCAGATACAGGTTCTTATTTTTGCTCATTTTTTAAAATTGCCAAATACATATTCACGTTGTGAATACAGGTCTTGACTAGTTATTATTTTCCTGTGGCCCACTGAAGATAAACTGATCTATATTTGGCCCCTGACGTAGATAACTGGAATTAGAGGCTAGAATAATTATTGACCCGTTGGATGTCGTCACAGAGGTTATTTAAGGCTCCTTAAAGAGAACGACGTCTATACAAACTAATAAACTTTACGACAGTCTGTGTGTGATAATGATAAGACTAGATTATATCCGTCTAGTTACAGATAACTAGGTTGTGTCCACATCTACAGGTCCCTTCAAACAATCATTTAATCCAATGGCTCTTAAATATTAATTTTTTTGGGGGGGGGGTTCCCCCCACTTTGAACAAAGGTAATAATCCTGACAAATAACCTATTTTCATATGTACTGAACTGACAGGGAAGAAGCTAACATTCTATTTAATAATAAATACATCAAAAACAATCACCCGTGTAAAAAAAACAAATGTAAAAGTGCAGCAAAAATACAGGAAATAATGAAACATTGTTTACAATCTTTGACAAAAAGCCAACATTCACTTTTTAAGTCTGTTATTAAAAGTTAGCTTATTGTTCTGCTCTATGTGCAGAACATGTTGATGTAAATCATTATTTTTACACTTTTACATTTTGTTCTAATGCTGTCTAATAATTTAACGCTCTTTGAATTTCTGCTACATTTTTAGCTTCTCATTATGACTTTCTTTGTGTTTATTGTGAATGAAGAAAGACATTTAAAGTCCTAGTGGTGTAATAAAACCAGTTCATTTTAATAGAAAATAGATACAAAGCCATGTTTTAATCTGTTTTTAGTACCGTAGGTTTTTTACTGTCTGTGAAAAGTGTGCGTTTGACTGGAGTCAGTGTTTAGAAATGTTGGCTTTATTTCAATTTTCCTTTTATACTAGAAATAGTTGACCATACATACCAAAATGACTGTTTACTTTACTTCTCTATTTTCTATTAAAATTGTACTTCTTTCATCATGCTATTAAGACTTTAAGAAGATTGTTATATTTCCTCATCAAAGTGCCTTAAGCACAAATGTGTCCATCTGCTCTAAAGTACTTTTAAAGGATCAAATGTTGGCTTGAAACTGCTTTGATTTCTTAGTTTGAAAACTATTCAGTTTGTCTTTACTGAAAACTAAAATGTGTCATTAATAACTACTGAAAGGAACATGATCATCTACTGCCCTCTAGTGTTGGAAGTGTGATAGGACAGGATATAAAAAACAAATCCCCTTTGAAAATAAAAGAATAATAATAAATGTTATTCATAAGCTCTTTTCAAAAACACTTCACGATTAAAATGATCCCATTTATGGTTTTCACTGTTTGGATATTAAATAAGTTGGACTTATTGCAGGAGGACATTTTTAGCTTCCCTTTCTGTCTCGTGCGAGTCTTTTTATCTGCAGGAGACAAAGTCAATGTCCAACGTTCTCAACTTGTAGCCGTGCTAATATTGTTGAAAAGGAACGCGTTCATATCTAAAAACTAGGCATGTGTCGAATGTTTTAAAAACGTTGATTCACAGAGGAATGTTTGTTTGAACAATGTCACGATGACATCATTTGGTTTTCATTTTAGACCGACGTTAATTGCCAGTTTGTGTTTTTACGTTCTTTTTACACTTTCAATAGGAAAAATTAGTCTTAGTTCTGTTATTGTTTATTTTATTTTTAATATTCCTGTTGAGCTGAAAAGGTCAAACCTAGAGTAATTAAATATGTGCAGAGTTGAAGTCATATACTGTAAAAGCATGATGTTTATTTTCACTACTGTGATCTTTGTCCCCTTTCTATAAATATATCATATCTTTTTTTAATTTCTACAGGGCTCCTACAGCATTGTTCAAGTTAAACTCAAGACTTTTTAATTCCAATTTTAATTAAATTCAAGACCAACTTCACAGTAAACACAATTGGGGGGAAAAACACCACATCAATTACATAGGGTTAGAGTACATTTTTTCTAGTGTCTAGTAGGGGTGGGCGATAAATCGATATTCAATATATATCGAGTTTTCTATTTTGACAATATGAAAATTACAATATCGTCTATATCGATATTTATATTTTTTATTAGCTTAATTTGTTTTAAAATACTTGTTTTAGGAGTCGCTGCGTTCACCACTTCTCAGAACAGCATGAAAATCACAATTAGATGGATTAATGAGTGCATCCTAACCCAGACTTTCACACGAAACAAGCCACACTACAGAACTCACTCACACGTGCTGTCCCTTTAAAGGAGAAAAAGCAAAAAGTGGCACATAATGTGCAGCTGTTTGTTAATAAATGTGTCTGTGGCATTTTGCAATAGCAAATTTAACTCAAAATCGTCTTTTTGCAAAGACTTCATTGAATTAAAATTACCGAGATTTATATTGTATATTACCATTTTGGGAAAAAATACTGAGATATAAGTTTTGGTCCATATCGTCCTGCCCTAGTGTCTTGTGCAGACGTGCAACTGGTGCCCCCAAAGTAAACACACAAAAATACAGAAAATGTCAGTAAAAGACAAAAATAAACAAAATCACTCCAAAAACACAAGATTACTACAAAAATAGCCAGAAATCTATAAAACATAAAAAATAAAAGCCATAAGGAAAATCTTGGTTTACGTTTCCCCATGTTATTAAAAGTTGCTACAGAGAGCAGCTGCAACCACGTCACTGTTTTGTAGTTTGTTCCACTGTCGTGGTTGCGTAATGTTACGATAACTTATGTATTTTTAAAAAAAAACATTTTACCATTTATTTTGAACTGTGAGACTAATTACAATCATAAATTTGTACACCTGTTAAAATTTGAGACTTTTGAAAAATTGATTTAAGTCATTTTAATGACAATTTAGGCCTTTTTTTTTTTAGATTCATTAATTTAATGCCTTTTAAGAGTTTTTATGGATCCACAGGAACCCTGTTCTCACCAAAGCTGAAATATATGTTTTTGTCGTTTTGTTTAGAGATATGTTGATATTCAGAGGGCGAAGCAGAGTTTTAAAGCCATGGTTATATTAAGATGACTTTGTTGTAATTTGAATTCAATTCTTTCTGACCTCTTTGGTGACTGCAGTCTGGACACAGCCTTCCATGGGCTGCACTCAGGGCTGTGGCAGAATTTACGTAGATCCTCTAAAGCTCTTCGTGTCTCCTCCTCCGCCTCCTTCTGGTACTCCTCCTCAGTGAGGAAACGACGTGGCTCCGGCTTCCAGCGAACAAAATGTTTCAACCTTCTGCAACACGACGTTTACACGTTTACACTCCAACATCCTTGATAGAAACTGTTCTCCTGCTTTGTATTGTGCAGGTGAACATATCGATATATTGCTCAGTCCTAGTATTAAATAATAATAAATGATAACATCAGCCCATTCCAGTCTTGCAAATTCAGTTAAATTATTTCTTTTCAGAACTTTTATCTAGACCAGGGGTTCTCACACATGTGGTCGCGAGATGCATTCAAGAAACTAAAAATTATTTTCTGAACAATTTTAAAAATTATTTTTACCCTTTTTTTGCCACTACACCAAACTTTCCGTATTTTAACCTATTTTCATCACTTTTTCTTGCCATATTTTTGCTCCATTACTCCCATTTCTGACACTTCTACAACACATTTCAATGTCTTTTCTGCACATTTTTTTTCACCTTCCAGACATTTTAATCACTTATAAACCCTTTCTAAAACTTTTAAGCTGAATAAATAAATGTGGGTATATCACCGATTCATAGAACAATGGACCATCCACGGTCTCTGAAACCTTTATTTTGGAGGTCGCGGGCTAAAAAGGTTGAGAACCACTGCTGACTAGGGACGTAACAATTCATTCAACTCCCGATACGATTCGATTCACAATACTGGGTTCACGATACGATTCTCTCACGATTTATTTTACAAAATGGGAATGTAGACTTTAATTTTTTGGGGAAAAAAAAAATAGAAAATACTGTACTATTTTCCTTTTATATTTAATTGTCAAAAGAATCCCTTGATAAACTATTCAAAACAACGCAATTTAACTAAAAATAAATCTTGAATGAAATAAATAAAGGAATAATACAAAGGAAGAAGAAGCCTTTTAATTTAAATTCTGGTTCTATAGTAAACAATGCAAAACTGCATAATAGTTCTTTTTCTTTTTAAAAGTGCAACTGAAAATGTATTTTGTGCCTTAACAATTGGACTTAAAAAAAAACAAAAAAAAAAAAAACAGCCATTGCACTGTATTTACATCAGATATTTGTTTGGACCAGCAGAGGGCGCTGGTAACCCAGTGGTCAGTTGGCATGCAGTTATTCTAGCAGTGAAGAAGAGATGCTATGCTAGCAGACAGAGCTAATAGAAAAAAACGTGACTTTTACAGATATTCACGAAATATTACAGATATTCTTTCATTGCTAAAGGGGTAAAGAATCATTTATGGACAAGTTTAAGAGTAGATGGTGGCCAAAAAAAAAGTAGTAGCAGATTCCGCCCGCTGCCTACACTTTTAGACGAGGAGGATAAATATATAGCACCCTCTGCTGTTTAAAAAAAGTACTGCGATTCAATTTTCAGAGCATCGACATGAACCGTGATACCTATGAATCGATGTTTAATTGCCTTACGATTAATCGTTGCATCCCTACTGCTGTCCATTAAAATCCTGGGACTGTCGTTACCGTCACACACTAACAGACTTTACTTTCATCAACTCATCATCACTGGAACCATTGATAACAACAAACCAAGGACGATGACACGTACCTGAACCCTTTGATGATCAGAGACAGCGGATAGTGCAGGTTTTTGGAAACCAAAGCTGCGATGATAATGGTGAAGGCCAACGGCTTGATTTGAATTCCCAGGAAAATGAGAAACAGACCAAAGAGCTGCAGCGTCCACGACAGGATGTTAATGCTCTTCTCCTCCACCAGAGGGCCGTAGCGGTAACACACGGCAAAGCTGATGAATCCCACCACGGCCACATAACCTGGAAAAGGAAAGAAAAGATTCATCAGACACTCAAACCATTAATGAGTACATTTTAAATGCTGCTGCATTAGAGGCTGATTTATATCCAGAGATTCATAAACACATCAATCCTTCGCCCACTTTGATAGAAGTCTGATTTGGACCATATTTCAAAAATCATTTTCCAATTAAATATATAATAGAAAAAAAAACTGAAATAATAAAAAAAAACCCTGCTGATTTAAAGCATAGAAATCTTAAGACACAATCAATAATAAACACGTTTTTTTTTTTTACACAATGTTTGCAGAATCTCTGGATTGTTATTAAGTATTTATTCTTTTACAAAACACACGTTTGCATCATTTAGACAAAAAAAACAACAAATAATTGCTGTTTTTATTGTTTTCAATTTAAATGCGTTCCCTCATCTTTGGCCTGTAACTTCTGATTCTGAACCAGGTTCTACAAGTTACAGGTTTCTACAGCTTTAGTCAAATTTAATTCAAGTTTTTATTGCCATTTGAAATTAAATTTAAGACCAACTTCATAGCAAACAAAAACATTGGGGGAAAAAACACCACATCAAATACATAGGGTTAGTGAACATTTTTTCTAGCGTCTCGTGCAGACGTGTAACAGGCGGCCTTTAAAGTAAACACACAAAAATGACAGTAAAATACACAAAAAAACCCCCAAATCAAAATCACTCAAAAAACACTAGATGACTACAAAAATAGCCAGAAATCTATAAAACAACAAAAATACAAAAAATTAAAAACCATTAAGAAAAATCTTTGTTGGTCAAACAATTTTCGTTGTAATTTGCATATTCCCATGTTGTTTATACATTAAAAAAAAATGAATGTTACCATTTATTTTGAAATGTGAGACTAATTACAATCATAAAATCATACTTATATTAAAATTTAAGCCTTTTCAAACATTGATTTATGACATTTTAATGACAATTAAGGCCTTATTTTTAGATTCATGAATGTAATGCTTTTTAAGACTTTTTAAGGATCGGCTAACCCTGGGTTAGTGTGACGCTTGGATGAGTTATCATGTAATCTGGTGATTCTAACAACAGATGTTTAAAAAAAACTCTAATGAATGCACGGCTGTCCTCTCCAATCACAGTGCTGTGTTGTTCTATTACAATAAAAAACAATTTAAATATAATTTCTGATCACTACAGAGTCACTTATTACTGTTCACTCGCTCTCTGTGTCTGCTTATAGGCTCCTCCCACTAATCAGGTGCGTACCTAATGCTGCGTGCCAGTGCTCTCGCAAAATGATGTTGAGGTTTTTGCCAACGAGCTGGATGGCGTAGAGCGAGACGGACCAGCCGCCAACGATCAACGCGTAGAAAGGACTTTTCTATTGAGACGGAAAACAAGGATTAAATCAAATGAGCTCCAAATAAATTCAGAGTTAATCTGGTGATGGTGGGAGTGCTGCTCAGCTCACCTTTGGTAGGAAACGTGAGAGGATGATAAAGACGATGAGGAGTGATGCGATCATTCCTGTGCTCATACCAGCCGAGTAGAAGAAGATTTGACTTCTTTAAAAACACAACACAATGAAATAAATCAGAGAAATACAAACATTAATGAGCTAAAAGTACCTGCTGAGGGAGCCCGCAAAGATGAACAACAAAGCTCCAACGAGGAAGACCAAAAACGAGAAGGTATCGAACTCTAGAAGCACAAATGAACACACGGTTAGCATCACAAAGCGTTGCTTCTCTGCTCTCTGAACGTGTCACTTCCTCCTCACTGCGTAGGGTGTGGACGGTGTACTGAGTATTCTGCGCTGGGTCGATCTTGAAGCACGTCTTGGTGCTGAACAGGTTGACGTCGATGGTGGTTTCGTTGTGTTTCTCTCGTATCCAGCTGGAGAACCAGGAGAACAAACTGAAGCGGTCCAGCTCCTGCAGCTTCTCCTCCCCCTCCACAGTGTCCACCTTAAACAGGCCGCTGCTCCACACTTTGACCTGTGTGAGAACCTCACATCATCACTGTACGCTCCATTAAATGAACACATTCACTCTTTAAATATGCAAACGAATTACTCATAATTAATAAAAACACACAGAGTATTGTAGAAGCTCATTATTAATCAGTAAAGCCTGGATTTTAAAATCGAGCAATAATTTGCAGTGGAATCAAATACAACTACAGCTTGTAATCACATTATTAAATTGACTTAAAGGCTAAAAAATAGACAAAAGACTGCAAAAATGATAAAAAAAAAATGTTTCTGACAACTCACTAAATGACAACAAAAACACATAAAAATTGAAATGACACAAATCATCTGCACACGTGTGTGTTCCAGTATTACTGCAGGTCCCACATAATACCTCATTTAAATTTGAAAAGTGTGTCTTGGAATCAGTCTTTTGAATAAAATGTTACATGTTGTCTCTACAGTATGTGTGAGTTTTTATTAGTGGAGGACCGACACCAAGGATGAGTAATTAACTACATTCATCATCACCAATTCAATAAATAACTTTTAGCTGTTAAAGACCGTGCAATGGAAATTCAGCCATTTTCTTCTAAAAACATTGAATAGGTCATAAATGTATTCCTTAAAACATGCAAAAAGCCATTTATCAATTTATAATGTAATTGTGGAGCGAGAATTCACAAACTGTTTCAAATTTACGTGACCTCCCGCAGGCGCACTTCGGCCCCTAGCCCAAAACAAACCACACATTCAGACTCGAGGGGAGAATAAAATGCGTCCGCTAGTGCCACATTTTCCATGAAATTAGCACTTTTTTTTAAAACCGCGATTAAGTTTTTCGCCTCTAGCGGGCGCACTTCTGACTCTACCCGGGAGGGGTGCACATATTCGGACTCAGGCGGCGCAGACCTTTCCGCTGAAACCTTGTTTGGCCCAATCCGAGCACTTGTGGAAAACCAATGGGAGAAGCACCATCAACGCTGCTCTCTCCCATGGACACAGTACATGGAGGCGGCGCCCTTCCCCCGCTTTGGCATGGTTTAATATACTTAGCGAATTTTATCATCTTTCAAATTTGGCTCAGCGGTCAATGACACATGTTTCTGTGGTGTGACAAACTCAAAACACATTTATTTCTGCTTTACACAGACTTTAAGAAAGGTTGGAACAACGACTAAAAAAAAAAACTACTACTACTACACTAAATTTGGCCCTCAGAGAGTTGTACATTATTAAATTATCTGCGCCGGTGGCACTGGCTCGTGCACCACGCGATCCCCCTATGCTGTGAAAAATTCCTGATGAAAACCCTGTGATTATATTTGTGTTCACCATAGAATGTTTAAACAACTGAAACCTTCCGCATGTGGTTTGACTGCACACAACATGACATCACAGAGCAAAATTAATCATCATATGACAATAAGAGTTCAGGAGAAATAGAAAATAAAGTCAAAAACATCTTCAATTATTTCTTTTTTTTTTTTAGTGTTGGGAGGATCTTAATTCAGTGTAATTTACCTGAATCTTCGTCCAGGTTTTCCACCAGGTCGGCACAAAGGAGTTCTTGTAGCAGAAGCAGGTTGGCCCAAAACCCACATGCTGATCTCCATCCACCAGATTAATTATCAGAGGCTTTTGACCTGGATCAAAACAAGCAAAAACACATGAATCGTAGGAATTTAAGTTGTTTCAATAAATTCAACATGAATAAGTAGGGTAGAATAACAACACTGTAATAATAACAGAAACATACTGCAGCCTAGAATTTAGAATATTTAAACAAACGTATATACAATATATTAATGCATATAATATAATATTGAGTAAAAATATATAATAAATATGTAATTCTAAAATGTTTAGCTAAAAATGTATAAACTCAATCAGAGGATTATGTTTGGATTAAAGCTGCATTATTATTATTAGGGGATAATATGTTGAGGTTTCATTTATTCATACAATTGTTCCTTAGGAAATCCGCTTTGATCTCCTGACATGTTTTGACTGACAACTGCCAGTCTTCTTCAGAGGTGTCTGCTGATCACTTGGAAATTCCCTTGACTTCCACATAGTAATTTCAGCAAGATTATTTTTGTAACCTTTTTCAATAATATGTTAAGGTCTCATTTATTGAGACAACTGTTCCTAAGGAAACTTCAAAGCGATATATCAGCAGACGCCTTTGACTAAGACTGGCAGTGCACTTCCTTCAAATTTGTAAATTTAAATATAATAGCTTAATAAAAAATTATCATATGGTTAATGAATGGTGTACTTCATAAATGTACTTTTTCAAAGTGAGAACTGCCTGGTCCACATTCCTGGTGTCATATAATGGCTCGTTTATATACATGTACAGTACATGTCTGTGATATGGAATTGTTAGTCATGAACACGTTAAGATTAGACCAAGTCACTTTCCTTGTATTATTTTAAACTCTACTTGGCAGTAAAACTATTCTGTTGTGGGAAACAAACATACTGTGTAATTACTACAACAGAGCAAGGCAAAAGATTATGCTTTTTTTGTTTTGTTGCGACTCCTTGTCCATTAAAAGCTCGAATACTCTATGAAACGTGTTCGTTGAAAGCCGGTTTAAGTGAGTGACTGCAGTATGAGTGTTGTACTTGCTATATATTGAATGTCATATCGATTAGGCCTACATTGATCGTACAAAAAGTCCGCTGAAAAAATCAGCGCATAGCACGAACAGCGTCGTGTTTACATTTATAACCCTCTTGACCTATGACCCTGGCTGGTCGAGTGTGAAAAAGCTTATTTATTGATTACTCAAGTACAACACTTGAATAAATGATAAATAAATGCATTTAAATCTGATAAACAACGACATACGGAGTATTACAGGATTGATTCGTACTTTAAATAGCCTTAAGAAGATTTAGGTTATGTAAAGTTCGCTCTGCTCACACTCAAGCTAACGCCAAACTAGCCTCTGAAAAACAGATTAAAAACCCTTATTTGGCAACAAATACAGCCAAAAACACCCGTGTTTACCACCAAGTCTTTCTTCTTACCCGTGTCCTGGTATGAGGTCTGAGGTAAAACGTTCAACAACGCCGTGAAAAGGAATAATTTGACGCTTGTGGAAACGAAACGGTTCAACATTTTCATGCGTCCCGCCATGATGATTTCAACACATCCGCTTCCTGACGGCACGAGCACCACCTTTTCCGGCTCTGACGTTGTTTGAGTTACAGAAGGATCAGCCAATCAGTAGGTCGGAAATTACTGCTGAAACTGAATTTCCCCTCAGGGACAAATACAGTTTTCTGAATCTGAATCTTTCAAGCTCCTTTTCTTCTACTTCTTTTTTGAATTTTCGTCAGACTAGACACATCAAAAGTAACCTGCTCTCCACAGGTTACCTTTGATGTTCCTTAATATGTGTTTATACAACAATTATTAAAATGTCATAACTTGATAGAATACATAAAACCATGTACAAACCTCATTTTAAAAATCATTAAGAGAGAAAATAATTGTGGGGTCAGACTATGGAACAATCTAAATTATCAAGCTCACTTTAATACATAGACTAAATTCCTACAAAAACCCACAAAATAACAAACAAAACACGTAAAATGATTCCAAAAACTCACAAAATAAATGCAAAAACACAGAAAATGATTCAAAAAACACAGAAAATGATTCAAAAAACATAAAATAAGGAAATAACACATAAACAGACTAAATGACTCCACAAAATGAATAAAAAAAAACACAGATTATGACTCCAAAAAGCACATTAAATAAGAAAATAACAGCCAAAATAACTCCAAAAACTCACATAATAACACCTAAAACACAGAAAATGACTCCAAAAACTCACAAAATAACAACAAAACATGGAAAATGACTCCAAAAACACATGAAAAATTAGGAAATACCAACTATACATAAAATGACTTAAAAACAAAAAATAAAAACAAAACCACACAATATGACATAAAATGATACCAAAAGCACACTTGTAAGCAAAAACAGACAAAATGACAGAAACACAATAAATTACAAAATGACTCCATAAAAACACAAACCCTTTGATATTTCCTGTATTAATTCACAAACTGGACGTCTCTGTGTGTGTGTTTCTCAAATATCTCTGCGAATCAGGCTCAGATTGACCTGAGACTTTCAACATGGCTGCTACTTTGTTCAAGGGTGTGCAACGATGGATTTGTTTGGACTGCAATGATACTGTTCATAAATTATTTCATAAAATTGTCTTAAGTGCAGCTTTGCAGAACAGCTCAATGTTGACAGGTAATCAATGGTAACCCGGGATAAGTTGATAGATGCGTAGAATATACAGGAGTGACTGCACAAAGGGCTTTTAAAACAGACTTAAGTGGGACTAACGTCCTAAAAAAACACCCATAAATACTGACCAGCAGGTGTCCTCAATGAGCAGTGTGTGTGTGTGCGTGTGTGTGCGTGTGTTGTGTGTGTGCGTGTGTGTGTGTGTGTGTGTGTGTGCGTGTGTGTGCGTGTGTGTTGTGTGTGTGCGTGTGTGTGCGTGTGTGTGTGTGTGTGTGTGTGTGTGTGTGTGTGTGTTAACTGAATCCGTTAAATAGCTACGGGCACTGCACTAGTTACTTTAAATAATAATATCAATTTTAAGTCAGACAATTACATTCGTGTTGCTCCTATTTAAATAAAGCCCGTCCTTGTGCATCTCCTTTCCTATTCACTTTTCCATAACCCCGTGGAAGACGTCACGTTTTTTTAGTTTTTTTATTCAATGAACAAACACACATAAAAACACATCAACGACATTTCACAGAAAATCTTCCAAAAATAAAAACAAAAAAACAACAAAATCAAGCAAGGGGATGTTACAGCAATTTCAACTAAAAAGCAATTTGATCTAAAAAAAAACAGAGAACAAAGTTTCTTGGTATAGGCATTATTAATTTTCTTTATGCATTTAAATAACGGAGAAATGTCACTTTTTAAAGCAGGTCATGAAGGCGATTTTTTATTTTTTTTTTGCCAAACAGCATTTGTGAATATGGAATTTAGAAATAATGAAAATAATGTTTAAGTATTTATTAAAAACTCTGGCGATCACGTTTGTTTTGACGATCAGACGCACTTCCACGAGGTTTCCTTAATTTAAAGAAAATTCACCACTTTAATGAGTTCACCACTTTAACACTTCCGGGGTTAAAAGAAGAGTGGATAGGAAAGGAGATAAGACTACACAACATGAGAAGAAGAAGAAGGAGGAGGAGGAGGAGATAAGAGGGAGTGTTTGAACGCAGCCATCCTTTAGTTGAGTCAGGAAGCGGGGTGTTGTAATGACCGAGGCGTCCTTGAAGGCATCGCTTCAATTGTGGTCAGCGCTTAGAGAAGAAGAGACACAAAGTTTGACCAAAACTCCTCCAAAGTCATCCTCAGCCCTGAACTCAGGACTTTAAACCTTTCTCTCTATCAAAGGTAGGCTTTGAACACCGTCCTCTAACATTTATTATTAATATAGACCTATAATGTCTTTGTTTGGTGTTTGTCTTGAGGTGAGTTTTTAACGGGCGCGATGACTTCTTTTTTTCACTTCCACAAACATTAAAAAATGTCGACTAAAGTTTAGTTTAACCGCTCTTTTCCGACGGCTAATTGTATAAAAGCCTGCTTGGTGTCGTACTTTATTTGAAACGAACTTAATAATATGGGTAACTAATAAGGTAATTTGACGGTAGTTGATGTAATCTGTCTATGACAGAGCAGTTATTGTTGTTGACGGTGCGTTTAACTCCATTATCAGAACTAACCTTCATTCACTTTAATTTACAGTATCGCTCAAATTTGTGTATTAAAACACACAAACTTGTTTTAACAGATTATTTAGGTTTTTATTAGTTTTTAATCCGATTAAAAACCACATTTTACAGTTATTTTTCGTGTAGCTGAGGTTTTATTGATATATTTACTAGAAAATGATTGAAATGTATTTCATAATAATAATATTGCCTTTGACAGCTATGACTCCAACATTTTTGTAAAATAAGTTAAAAAAAAATATTATGCAGTAAAATGTCATACAATTTAATAATAAATAATGATGAATAAAGTTGTTTTTTTTTTTTTTGCTGAGATTTGCCAAATTATTGGACACTCAATACAAACAAATTGATTTAACTGTGGTCCCTATGTTTCTTACCTATTGAATTAATTTCTTTTTATAGTGATGGACAATATTATGGGTCAATATTTGCCATAAACGATAATATGGTTCACATTGCCATTAGTTTTTTTTTCTTTTTCTCGTTGTTTTGAGTTATAACTAAATAATAAAAATTGTGCATGTTTTTCAGAATAAAGTACCACCAACCCTTTAACTCCTAACTTTATTCTGACAGCTTCTTAATTCTTATAATTGTTTACAGTAATTTGTTAAAAAAAGACATATTTTAAAAGATGCACAAATATTTTATTATGTTTTCCCCCAAAATAAAAAAAAAAGCCACACAGTTTACTGTTAATTTTTGTATCAAAGTTTATGACAAATAAGTAACTAAGTACAGTAAAGAGGAAATTATTTACTCACACAAATGTAATCTAATAGGATAGTATCACATTATAATGGGTGCCACTGTCCTACAATCACGTGAAAAATAATATATAAATTGTTATTAGGTTTGGTATAATATAATTCATCATATTATCACATTTGATCACAGAAGGCTGCATTTTAAAACAAAAAATCACTCCTTACTTCCTAATATTAAGTCTCTAATGAACTTTAACTGTGGTCCATAATTGTCAGTTTCCTCATTATTTTTACACAATGGCTGCTTTTGTTTCTCAACCTGTGGCTCAGAGTGGGTACCCATGAAGAGACAAAATCTGGTTTTATTCTGAAGGATATTCTTCTGATAGCTTTTCAGTGTTTAACTTCTGGTGTCACAAAGGTTTTCTCCAGTTAGATGACGTTAATGAAGAAATTCCAACAAAGATGATATAAATCAAGTCATTTTCTGTGTTTTTGTTGAGTTTTTTGAGTCATTTTGTCTGTTTATGTTTTATTCCCATATATGATCTGTTTTTGGAGTCATTTTCTGTGTTTTGTTGTTATTTTGTGAGTTTTTGGAATTATTTTCTGTGTTTTAAACAGATTGTCATGAATTCAACACTCCGTTAGTAGGGGTGTCCCGATTCGATATTGATTTCGGATATTGGTCCGATATCAGCCAGAAAACGAGTATCGGATTTTATCGGACTGCGTCTAAAATATTCGATATATGTGCTCTAAGTTTTTGTTGTTTTTGTCCCCGCCCTCAGTTGTTCCCATCATATACTGACAGTAAAAAATAACTTAAGTGAACTTGAATTGTTGACTATTATTCTCTGTTTGAGTAACATCACTTAATCAAGCCTTTTCTAACATTCCACACTACAAAATAAGTAATAAAAATATGTATGATTCGTGCTAATATTGCATCGGTTTGATATCAGTATCGGTCAATTTGAAAGGCTACAATATCGGTATCGTATCGGAAGTGAATAAGTTGTATTGGGACATCCCTATCCGTTAGGGTCTTCTGTGAGTTTTTAATGTCTTTTCCTTCAGTTCTAACTTAAGTTTTCCCCTCATATCTGAACTTTTATTCAGTTTCTATACTATAGTAGTCTTTTTTTTCTTCTTCTTTTGCTAAGTGAGGACCTTTGTCTTAGTAACAAGTGAACTCACGTCCTTTCAAAATATAATTTCCTGAAACAAGATGATGCAAGCTATGTTAAGTAAGGGATAAATGATCAGATCAACACAGATGATAATCGGACTGAGTTCCTTCCTCTTTTTTTAAAGCAGAACTAAGTAACTTGTGTTTAGAGCTCCCCCTAAAGGTCCATTTTGGTTATGTCACTGTCGTAAACACTCGGCACCCCCCGCCCACTGCCCCACCCCACAGCTACATGCGCAACTTTGCTCTCCCAAGACTGTAGTAACCGATGACTGAAAAACAGTGACACTAAAGGTGCTTTCACACATATAGTCCCATGTGACCAGTATGAGGAAGAGAAACAAGTAAAATATATGAATGATGTGGGAGTAATACGGAAGGAAGTGTGGAAATGTGTGTGTATGTTTGTTTGTGTGCTGACAAAGTGGCTCTGAAAATGGATGGATGGATGGATGGATATTTGTGTGTGTGCTGCCTGATGGAGCGCTGCGTTGCCGCGACGACAGTATGTTTGTATCGGGCTGCCATAAAGCAGTACGTCTGCCACCGGGTCAGAGGCAGGAAAGTTGCAAGTGCTTTTTTCTGGCCTGAGACAGCAGGGGGGATGAAAGACCCCCATAAACACATGAGGTTTGGCATCAAATGTAAAGTACACTACAAATAAAATTTATTATTATTATTATTATTATTTATTAAGGTGAAAAAGTTACTTAGTTCTGCTTTAATAATTCAACATTAAATGTGATGTTTAGTTGTTGCACGACGATGACGTGAAGGAGTTTTCCAAGAGCTTTTCTCTCCTAAAGTTAAATAATGAGTCATGTCTTCCATCCTCTGCTGCTGAAGCACTGAGTTCATGATTCTTCAGCTCTTAAAGAAGGAATAAACGTCTTTCTTTTTTCTTTCATCATCCAGGACTCGAACCATCGGCAGCCATGGGTGTGGAAGGTGGAATGAAATGTGTCAAGTTTCTGCTTTTCTTCTTCAACTTCATTTTCTGGGTGAGTAACAGTCGTTCCTCTCTCTTTTTCTGAGTGTTTGGCCTAAAAACGGCAGAAAAAGGGGGGTGTGGCACCACAGGGAAGCTACTCGGAGAATTTGTGAAAGAAAGAAAGACACAATGGTTATGGAATGTTGTCAAAACAAAATAAAAAGAAACTCTGTATCAGTCGGTTCAGTTGTTTTGTTCATTTTTGTTGTAGTTTTGTGTGTTTTTCTTGTCTTTTACTGTATTTTTCTACAATCTTCTAATTCTTTGTATTTTTTATGTATTCTTGCTTTTGTTTTGAGTATTTTTCTGTCATTTTGTACATTTACTTTGGGGGCTGTGTACGATTAGACCCCCGTGCCGCCATTTGCCATTGTGTGGTGTAGCCTGTTCCCCACTTTTGTTCAGCATTAAGTTTTAATTAAAAAAACAAAATAAAACACTTTATGACACTATAAATCAGGGGTGACAAACTTGAGCCTCACAGGCCAGATTCTGCCCACCGGAGCATTCAATTGGGCCTGCAGGAGACTTTGCTGGAAGTAAAACCTGCAGAGAAATGATGAATGGTTAGTAAATATTTTTCACTCCCAGATATCTCAGGGCAAGTTTTCACTGGTGAATTGTGGAGCATTTGAGCCAGTCCACGATTAGTTTGAACTGGAAAGACTCGTTTGAGTCGGTATAAACATAAAGTAGTTCCAGTGAGATTACTTTAGTCTTCTTTTGAAATAGTATGTTTAGTTGAGGTTTGGTTTATGCAGGCAAGGTTTTTCAGGAAATGTTTATTTCCTGACATGTTTCGACTCTCAACTGCCAGACTTCATCAGAAGAGTTCTGCTGATCGCCTTTGATGTTCCTTTGAAGTTTCACAATTACATGGAAGTTAAGTGAAACTTCAAAGGACTCATCAAAGGCGATCAGCAGAACTCCTCTGACGAAGACTGGCAAGTTGACATTATTACATTAAATTACATGAAAAAATAAACATTTTCAAACCAAATCTTTCTGAATAGGTTTAACATTGTAGTCTGTGATCAAACCTTTTATTGTAATGCATGAAATACTATTTTTAAAATTCAAAACCTAGAATTGCAAGACCAGAGGCTTTAAATACAAAAAAAGCACTTGTAAAGTACAAACATTCTGTTATAATCCATGTATTTATATAAAACTCTCACACGCCCGGCCACGCCCTGTGGTTTTAATTCACATCTTAAGCTTTGTTTACCACCACAACAATCAGGTCCTGGTTGTAGTGATGCGTTTCCTGGATTTAATTTGTTTGCACTTTCTTCACCGTTTGCTCAAAGGCTTTACAGCCAGAGGTGAATCTCGTGACCAGATTTCTGACTGGAACAGGATCATGTGACTCATGCCGAATTGGAGTTTTTCCTTTTCTTTCCTCTTCCTGTTGGACACGCTGCGACTTACAGCTTCACACGGTGGGATTTAGCAGCACTCGCTAGTGTGACAAAGGAAGAGGAAAATTCAAAAGATTTAATAACCATGGATGTGTTCAATGTGTGCGATTAGAAATATTAATTAACTTCTCCAGAACAGATCCGCATCTACAGAATGGATAATTAGCATTGGACACTTTGATTTGCACGTTCAAAGCTCTAAAGCTAAACACACTCTACTTAAATCAAACACTCGTCAGTGAGAGGCAAAGCAAAGGGCTCGTCCCCAATCATCAATAGTCAATAGTCAATGGCAATTCTTTGTGGTTTCACTTCATGCAGCAAAGCATTGACAGATCATTTGAGTGATTTATCTTGGTGCTGATGGAGAAGTTTTGGCACATATTTACTGTAAATATTCTTACTTTTGAACCAAACACACACACACAGGCACACGCACACACACACACACCAGCATCATCCTCTGTGACTTATTCCGTCAGAAAATGAGTCATGTGACTCCTGACCACGGAAAATAGCTTTGACCTGAGGTTGGAAACTTGTGGCTCTTGAGCCACATGTGGTTCAGCAGTTTGACCAATTAACCAATCAAATATGAGCTAAAAGGTGACGATTCTTTTTGTCAAAGCTGAACGTGAACAGCAGTGTGACAGTGACAGTGAGACCTCCGCTGTTGAGTGTTGATTAGTTTGTTAAAAACCTCTATGAATCTATTATTGGTAAAGAGTTTGTGATAAAAGTTGTGATGAGTGACTGGATTGATGCGTTTTAACTGCTGACCATGTGTCAGTGTCAGCTAGCTGTGGAAGGAAGTGTGTCATTAGTTCAGCTACAGGACACGCCTACACAGGCTTTGACCAATCAGCTGGCTCAACATGTGTCACTGCACAAAGTAACGCAGTGTGTGTGAAGGATCGTAACATTTCATGTTTCTCTGCAGTAACTGTGACCGTAACGAAGTCGGTTTAATGATGTGTAAGAAATACAGGCGTCGTCAAGCTCACAGTAGCTGCCTCCATGTTTTCTCAGAGACAAGTGGTCATGTGACCAGGTACATAATTGTGTAAAAAGTGTTTCTATTGAGCTTTAACCACACATTGTAATATGGACAGTAAAAACCTTTTTCTAAGAGTAATGGAAATGCAGTTTTTTTTTTCACAATTTGTTAATTGAATTTTTAAATAATAGAATGAACAACAAACAACAAGAATTCACAAAAACCCTCCCACATCAATACAAGATTATCGGCAAAAAGAAAGAAAAATAATGATAATAATAATAACATAAAATCACATTAAAAAGCAAGTGACCACAGATGAGAAGGAATATACAGAAAATGAATGAATGAATAAAATAAAATAGAAAATAAATGAATACATTTCCAAAAAAAAGAAAGGAAAAATGTAACTAGAGGCAAAATAGCAAATCACGGGACTTTTTGTTACGATGACGGTGGTGGCACCAGTTCTTGTCTAATCGCAGGCACGATGTACATTTAGCTCATCCATAAGGTGTAAGAAAGGAGTCCACATCTCATAAAATTCATCATTTTAAGACATTAATGGAAATGCAGTTAATGTTATCGTATCTGAAGTGAAAAGGTTGAAGTAAGAAAGCTGCGTCTCTATTTGTTTCAGTGATTCATTCTGAGCGTTTACAGCCAACAGACTGATAAACACATAATGATTGTCATGATTCTACATAAATATTAATATTAATAAGAGGAGTTTATTCCCAGTGATGTGTGGCTCTTTTCTGCTCCTGTTTGGTAGGAGGAGCTTAATTAAAGTGTGTCCATCCTGTTACTAAATACATGTGTATTGAGTGAGATGAGACATGTATCATGTAACGCTCTTTACTTTTTTATATCTGCTGATGTCAACAGTCAGACTCCTTTTTAAATCAAATATTGAATCTGGCAGTGCCATCAAGGAGAAGTCATGAACCTCCAATAACAACTTCTGATAATGGGTCACATGACCTTAAGGCCAACAGTGTTTGTTCTGACACACAAATGTTAAATTATCTATAAAAATAATCCACATAAAACTCACTCTGAGATTTTTCAGATTAAAGCGTATCAAAAGAACTTTGTAAAAAGATGTTTGATAAGATGGGAGTGAACCCACAGTGAGGACTTTTACAGCATTAGATACACAAAAATAAATGATAATAAAAGAAAAAGATTTAAAAAAAAAAAAAAAAAAGAGGAAAATTTACACAGCCAAGTGGGAAATGAAATAAAAATGTAGAAATGTGTGTAGATGTGTCCAGGGTTACATCTCAGATCATATACTGTAGGGTCATTCCAGGTGATTTAAATAATAAACACACTTTCAGGAGTCAGGACATCAGGCCAGGACATTTTTCACTTACAATTACGTTTTCAATTACCCATGTTCAATTACAATTACAGTGACCAACATTTTTTCCAATTACAATGAAATTACAAGTATTTCCTATCCTCAGAAATTCAATTACAATTATGTCCTCAATTTCTGAAGTTCAATTACAATTAAATAATAATAATAAATGAATAACCTAATGAAGTTAACCTTCCTCTAGTCGTACTAGCTTAATGTTAGCATCTCTAATGCTAATCCTAAATCAACTGTAAAATACACAAAAAACTAATATCTATCAATTAATTTATTTCCTTTCTATTGATTATCTTGTTAGGTTTCCTAATCAATAAAAATATAGATTTTCATATTTTTGGTGTGGGTGTCACTATATTCCTAGATTTCCCTTTTTTTTAAATGGTAAAATGTATGAAAGCTTGATATGAAACATAATTAATAATAATTAACTACATATGTGTAGAACTGTAACATTGTAAATTATAGTTGACAATTTTCATGGCAATTACAAATACAAAGTCAATTATCTGAACTCAATTACAATTTCATTACAATTATCACAGTAACAGATTTTAAAATTACAATACAATTATAATTACACCATAATTGTTAGTAATTATCAATTATGCAAATACAATTATAATTGACCCAACACACATTTCAGTGTAAAAAATTCTGAAATTTTTACAAATTTTTCTGTGATTATTAAATTAGTTTGCTGTACATTTTGACTTGTGACACATTTGAATAAAAATAAGGATGCACAAAAATCCACACATCCTCCCAATTAAATTGTCCAAATCTCAAAAAGTATTAATCTGATCAAACCAAAATGACATGGAATGACTCAGGCTGTATGTGTGATGTATTACATTTATTATTTATTATTCTCTCCTGATAATCAGTTAGTAAACAATAAGAACGGACAGTAAACAACATGAGCCTCACGCTTCATTTCCTCTGTGACCATCGACACGCTGCAGTGTCCTTTCCAGGGTGGAAACCTTTGACAAACACCAGGTTTGGTGATCATATTGTGGGATGGACTGGCTCTAAAGCAAACCTCAGACAGTCAGCAAACACAGACTGACGCAGAGGCATTCAGTGCAAAGCCTGAGGAGAAATGAGCCCAATCTGTTAGTCAGCGCAAACAAAGAGAAACCATGACGACACGGGATTGAAAAAAAGCTCCTGTCATTAGTCAAAACACCACAAAACAGGACGTGAAACGGACACGGATCAACTATCAGAGATCACATCTAAACATTAGTACATGGGAAACATTCTCATAATAACTATTGTGTTATTAGTGACAAACTAATAAACAATAAATGATTATCAGACACAGAGCCAAGCTGCAATGATCTCATGTAAATGATTGTCAATATTAGCGAGTGGTGAAATAACCCAAAGTTTGGGTCCAAAATAAAAATCATTTATATCCAAATAAAGAGTAACCTTTATACTATAAATTAAAACAGAGACCAGATTTTTTTCTTACATTCCCACATGCAGTTATGGGCCAATTAAAAGTATTTTTTCACCCAAGAACCAACACACACTGACTTTGTGACTATTTAGAGGAGCTGACATGTCCACCAGATAGGATGTATAGCAGAGAGTAGGTGGAGCTTATTACTATACCATATTTACCTTTATATGTGATGGAGTTCCTGACATATTGGAAGATGAAAATGGAAGAACAGTAAGGACACATACTGTACACCCCTCACTACATTATCCATATCTGAATAAACATTGATCAGATCAAACTAAACATTTACAGTGTGAATATTTAATAATTAAGGAACAAAGTCTGAATATTTTGAGACTGAAGTGCGTGGGATGTCCTGTTTGTTGAAATGACGAGGATTGTAAAGTGGAACTTAAACTTCACATCTATGAACTTTTCACAGGAATTATTTATTGGAATTAACCAGATATTGGGAGTAATTTCAAATAGCTGATACTGATCATTTTAGATGATGCTAAAATATATTTTCCAAACTATACTCATTTAATTTCAACATTCCTGGAACTTTGCAACCGTAGATGAAATGTTGTTTATATTTGTATGATCTGTAGGCTGACTGTGGTTAATCTCTCTCTCTCTCGTAGTTATGTGGTCTGGCTCTGATCGTCCTGGGAATCCTGGTCCAGGTTTTTCTACATCACACTCTGGTCATCCACGACCCGACGGCCTCAGGCGCCCCCATCGTCATCATCAGCATCGGAGTGGTCACTTTCTTCATCGCCTTCTTCGGATGCTGTGGAGCCTGGAAAGAAAACTACTGCATGATCACCACGGTATTTACACGTTTATCTTTGTTCATTCATCGCCTGTTTCACGTTTAAAGGGGACATATTATAATATTTTTCTCAAGAACCCCAAAAACATAGTGTTTGATGTTTATTTTCCCAAACTTTTGTTTTCCAGAGTTTTAGCCCTTGTAAAAGTCACTTTCTGAGCATTTGTGAAATTGGGCAGTTTAGCGGCCTACATGTGCATATTCATGAGTGGGCGTGTCTATAAGTGCTGACTTCATGCCTCGCTCTTTTACGAGGGGATCAGTGATCACCAAAGTGATTTTATTTTGCTATCCACACACTGTTGTTAATGTTTTCAGCCCAAAATCTACACATTACAGTAAAACACGGATATTTAAGAGGTTATTGAGAGTCTGTCTCAGCACTTCAGACTGTGTTTATCTCAGCAGCAATCATTTGTTTTCTCCAACCGCTGCGTCGCATTGTGTCACAAACACGTCAGATCGGCGATACGAGGCGATAGAACAGGTCCATGGGTGGAGTTACCAGCAGAGGGGAGGGTATTTTCTTTTCCGATTTCCCTTGTGACGTCACAAACTTAGAAAATTTGAAACGGAGCAATTTTCTCTGTGTTATCAGACTTACACAGACCACAGTTTTTTTTAGTTTTGTATGATTTAATTTATTCAATTCAGTTCAATTTATTTTAGTTTGATTGAATTTAGTTTAGTTTAATTTAATCATTATATATTTATTAATTTAGTGAATTTACTTATGGCTAAATAATATCAGAATGAACCCAGGTGTCTCACAGAGTTCTCCTCCTCCTCCTCCTAGTTCTCCATCTTCATCTCTCTCATCATCATCGCTGAGATTGGAGCAGCCATCGCTGGATACGTGTTCAGAGGAAAAGTGAGTGTCTACAAAACATCTTCTGTCTGTGTCCTCCTGACTGTAGTCATGGTTTCGTGTGTGTGTGTGTGTAGGTCACCACTGTAGTGAACGACAGCCTGACTGAACTGATCGATGAGTACAAGAACAGCTCCAAGAAGATCAGAGACACTGTGGACAATCTGCAGATAAGCGTGAGTTCACTTCCCGTTTGTCCAATCACAGCCTTTCTCTTTTTTTTTCACTCCTCAATAATAAAAAAAACATTCCAATTGACCTGATGAGACAATTTGATATGATAACATAGCCCCGCCCCTTTACCCTTTGACCCTGCTCAGCAAGCGCTGCTTCGTGCAAAGTTAACAAAATGTGGAACACAAAGATTCACCTTCAAGTTTCCTTCTCCCTCACCTTAAAACAGAGGTTCCCAACCTTTTTTGGGTCGTGACCCCATCTAGATATCACAATGTCCGGCGACCCCAGACATTTTTTTTAGAATTAGTTTTTAACGTGTTACACATACAGAGTATCCAGGATTAGTGACAAGTGCACCACTTTAGATATTTTTATACTGCATTTTATTTGAACCAGATTTATATCTGAGAAAGTTTAAGTATAGAAAACAGTTATTTGATATTTATTGTGTGTGATATGCATTTGAAAAATAATAAATAAGAAAAAAAAATGTTTTTTTATTTTTTATAATCAATCACTAGACATTTCTGGCGACCCCATTTTATTTCCAGGCGACCCAACAAAATGATTCAAAAACGCACAAAATGATTCAAAAACACACAAAATGATTCAAAAAAACACAATTCAACAACAAAAACACACAAAATGATTAAAAAACACACAAAATGAGCTATCGTCTTTAAAGTTAAACATGCATTTATTTCGTTCCAGTAATGTAACTTTAACAGCAACAGATGTTTTATTTTATCGGTTTGTGAACTCACTATGGTGACGCTTTTTTTTAAAGAACGACTGCACTGAGTTTAGTTTGACATGCATCACTTTTACTGACCTTTGGTCTGCTGAAATATAATTAGAAATAATTGAAAAAGCTTATAATTTAGTCTCCAAAGTTGTTGTTTATGTATTGGTTGTAATGATAAACGTGTTGCGTTTCCAGCTGAAATGCTGTGGTGCGAACAGCTCCTCTGACTGGATTCAGTTTGGCCCTGATGGTAAAACTGTTCCTGACTCCTGCTGCATCACTGTCACTGCAAACTGTGGGAAAGGAACCATGAAGGATGCTGCCAAAGTGCACACACAGGTAAGAACACACACACAGACACACACACTCTCCACCTTTGAAATGCGTGTGTTTTGAAATGAAGGTTTTAAAATGCGTGTACGTTCATAAAGCTTCAAATTACCGTCTGTGTGTGTGTGTTCTTCTCAGGGTTGTCGTGTGGCCCTCGAGACTCTGATGAAGAAGAACATCCTGTGGGTGATTGTGGCCGCTCTGGTTATCGCTTTCCTGCAGGTAGACACTCACACACACACACACACACACACACACACACACACACACACACACACACACACACACACACACACACACACACACACACACACACACACACACACACACACACACACACACACACACACACACACACACACACACACACACACACACACACACACTGATGGACATTTATTATCATTATAATCATTATTGTCATGATCAACTGATTTAAATATTTAGAATAGATTAAAAACCAGTGGACGTCTCGGATGTCGCTATAATGCTGTTGTTATATATATATATATATATTTGAAACATTACTTGCCTGCACTTGAAAACCCTCGGTCTGACATTTGAAAAATCCTCAAAATATTAACTGTCACAAAAAATAATTTACATTGATGTATTTCCAACTATTTATAGTATTTCCAACTATAAATAGTTGGAAATACATCAATGTAAATTATTTTTTGTGACAGTCAATATTTTGAGGATTTTTCACTATTTACAGTTGGAAATGGTTCATCCATGACATTTATAATACTGGTAGAAGAATAAAACATTACATATGATTATTCACCTGTTTATACATAGTATTTTATTACGTAGTAGTTTCTGTGACAAACACAAAGATGAAAAATGTTGCCACTAATCAAGAGCCCTGAGTGAATGTCACCTTACAGTAAGGTATCAATGCTCCGCCTCCTTTATTTCTTTAAAATCAGTATACAACTATGTTTTTTTCAAAATCCTCAAAAACGCAGTTTTTTTGCCAAAAATCGACCAAGTGGAATTTTTTTACATGACCTGGAATCCTCCCATTAGCACCAATGTTTTGGTGTGAGAATGGTTGGTGGGTATTGCATTAAAATATTTACATCACTCTACGCGCGCACACACACACACACACACACTAACCCGGACAACTGTGCCGCGTGATCAAAGCCTGCAAAGGCTCAATCCACAGTGATGATGACATCAGTTCTGAAATTTC
Source organism: Gouania willdenowi (assembly GCF_900634775.1). NCBI lineage: Eukaryota > Metazoa > Chordata > Actinopteri > Blenniiformes > Gobiesocidae > Gouania > Gouania willdenowi. Next base: position 1,603,816 of record NC_041050.1, read on the forward strand.
ATAGTCCGCTCCCGGTAGACAATTTTATGAAATATTTAATCAACGGTATTATTGCAATCCAAACAAATCCAACGTCACCAAGCAGCAGCCATGTTGAAAGTCTCAGGTCAATCTGAGCCTGATTTACACACAGACAGACACTTTCTTATTTAGTAATTCTTAGTTTATTAAAAACATCTCAGATTTGTTTGAAGTGTTTTTGGTGATTATGAGACGTTCCAGAAAGTTCATTTTCTCTTCTTTTTTGAAATATGTTCATTTATTTAGACAACTTTTGAATAAATTACAAAAAAAATGTTAAAAGTTGACATTTTTGCTTGAAAGTGTTTTTTCATCTCCAATATAAAATCTGATAGTAAACTTTGGTGCATTGCATTGTGGGATGTGGAGTCTTGTAGACAGATCATAGAAGTGTTTTTAATTCATTCTTTCTATGAAAGATGTAGAAATCCATTTGATTTATTTTATTTTGGGCTTTATGCACCACATGTTTATCACAATATTAATGAGAGTGTAAAACTAAGTTTTGGCAATTTAAAAATGTTTTTTAAGCAAATAATTAAAAAATGCGTCTCCAGCAGCTTTAAGGTTTTTTCTCTTCATTTCGTCCATATTTTTAGTGTTTCTCTCTTCATGATCAATAGTTTGGGCAGATTTAATTTTATATATTATATTTATATCTCAATGATAAAGAGCTGTTTATTGTATCTTGGTGACACTAAGATGCGTCTCTGTTCCAGATGTTGGGCATCGTCTTGGCCTGTGTCCTGATGAGAGGAATCCGCAGCGGATACGAAGTCATGTGATCAACAGCTGAGCAGCGACTGGTCCACTGTTAGTTTATCTTTTACTGAAGGATTTCTGCTTTTATTGTGGAGATGTTTGTTGTTTATGTAGCAGTGAGAACTTCACGTTAGGGTCACTTCCTCTTCATTAAAAGTCTAAGTCTTTGTTCTGGTGACAAATGTTTGTTTTACTTTCACTCTTAAAGTGTTTTAGGGTTTATTGGAAATACAAAGTGAAAAAGTCTTTAGTTTCATAGCTTTATATTATATATATATATATATATATATATACACACGTTTGGCACAACAGAAAAATAATCAAACAAATAAGTTTAACATTTGATGAAAACCAATCATTTCAACACATCTGTTAACAAATGCATCTCAGTGCACATTGCAAAAGGCACAGGAAGGAAATGACACGGCATGACAGCGTTTCCTGTTTGTGTGATTGACTCAGAGCTTGAAATGTTCTAATTTTGTCTCAAATAATAAAAGAAGTAAAGAATCTAGTGCCATTAAACACACACATGTAATTTTTCTTCCACGAGGTTCAAGTTTGTCAGAACAAACAAATGAATGTTTAAACTGAAATAAAGGGTTAAGGTTTAAAGTTGATTTTTGTTCCCGTTTGTGACACTTTTTCTACTGTTTTTAAACTATGACTATTACAAGGAACAAGGCAGGATTTTAGTCCTGCAGGAGGAGAACGTTCCACTGTAGCTTTGGGACTGGAATGTGAGAACGATTCCTAAAGTAACACTATCTATGTGTGTGTGTGTGTGTGTGTGTGTGAGGAAGGTCATCACTAAGTGCTTGTTTATCAGTTCAAGGTGAAAACACACCAACGTTCCTGAAGCTCTGACTGTAAACTCTTTGGATGAGAGTTTTTAGTTTGTTCGTTTTTTGTAAATAGTTTGTTCCACTCGTCGCTGTCGTTGTTCAATGAGACGAGTCCGAGGTTCAGCGGCGACAACTCGGACCGTTAGCTGAGAGGAAGACGATGGTGTGAAGGAGCAGCGACACCTCAGAGTCTGTAGGAACACACACACACACACACAGTCAAGGTTGCGTCAAGTGTCAAAAAACTAAATTTTCCATATCTCTACAAATATTTATCATACAAGTTCAATGCTTACATTTATGAAAAGCTCATCCCAAGTGGAGTATTTTATTTAATAGACCAAAGCTGTACGACCTACCAGTAAAAAGATCGTAGAGGTAAAAGTTCATGACGTCACAAAAAAAGAAAAAAAAACTTTTTTCCCTATAACTTTGCCACAAATTGAGATCCAGGGCTCAGACTGGTACCATTGAACAACATTTCCTTTCAATGTGTGACCTTCACCTTTGCTCAAGGTCATATTTAAGGTCAACGTCAGTCTTCTGTTTTTCCTGCATTATTAATTTCAATTTAATTAGAAAAATAACAAACTTTTCAACAAATCCAGACTCAGGTTGTTATTTTTGCCATTTTTTTAAATTGCCAAATACGTATTCACCTTGTGAATGCAGATCTTACCTAGTTTAACATATTTTCGTCACTTGTTCTTGCCATATTTTTGCATCTTTTAATGCATTTTTGCTACATTTCTGACACTTCTACATCACATTTCAATTCCTTTTCTGCACATTTTCTCCACTTTCAAGACATTTTCATCACTTATAAACCTTTTCCACCTAATGTCACATACATTGACTCATTGTCACTTTAAACCTTTTTGCCAATTTAACCACATTCACAATTTATCATGCCCATTATTTGCCAGTTTAAACTAATTGTTCTAATATTGACACTTTGAACCTTTTTTACCACTTTTTCTGTCTGTTTTTGATCACTATTTTTTTTTAACTTTTAACCAATTTCTGTGGTTTTAAAAAATCCCATTTCACCACCTTTTCCACCATTTTTGGTCACTTTTAACCCATTTTATTAGTGATTAAAACCATGATTTCCATCTTTAAGATGACTATAATAATAATAAACGTTCCTGGATAACAGTGGATATTATTCAGATGAATAAATAAATGTGTTTATCACAGATTCATAGAACAATAAACCATCATTTTACTGACTTTATGGATGGACCCCAAAAATCTCTCCCCTTTATTCCCCCTTATAGATGGTCCTGTCTCCACATGACTGTTCTTCAATGTTCATGTCTGTGTTCAACCACCTACAGCTACAGTGGGGGTCCCTGCTCTCTGGGACCTTTATTTTGGGGGTCGTGGGGATGAACAGGTTGAGAACCACTGGTTTACCACATCAGGTAAACATCTTTGATAAACTCTGTCTGTGAATGTGTTTAATCGACTAAAGCTGCTGGTCACATGTTTGTTCTATTCTCAGCGTTGCTGGAAAATCCTCATTTAAAGTCAACTTCCAGAACTGAAAGGAATTTGTCACCATAACATGTCTGTAACGCAAGAAAACGTTCAATCTCACAGTAATTTAATGGTGAAATGAAGCAGTTGGAACTCAACATTAGACTGAATATTATATTGAATACAAACGCTGTATCAGCATGAAAGAAAATCAAAATTTAAATTGAAAAATTAATTTCTAGACAATGTTTCCACAAACTAATGTTACATTCCTCTTTGAGATTCCTCAAATATCAGGAAAAAATCACCAAGAGATTCAAAGTCGTAACAAAGAGGTTTTCAACTCGTGACCCGAAACTGGGGAAAAAAGCAAACAAATGATCTTTCTTTATAATTTACAGAAACAGGATTATTAAATCAGATTTCTGACAACAAGAGTAATGAATTAAAACACTGTTGCTCTATTTTGTTTTAACTAATAAAAAAACAATATAAAAGTGGCGTTGCATGTATGAGTTACAGTAAAACTCTTTGGGAGCCAAAGTTCAGATCTATAATCTTTAATCTGAGTTTCTTCTCAGAAAACATGTTCAAATTAGACCGATTTCATGAAAAGTTACTAGTTACTGCCCTCTAGTGGCAGCTGCTTCAGGATGACCAACAAATCCATATTACTAGAGAACCATATTATAATATTTAACAATATGACAGACTTACAGCGTCATAATTCATTTAAGTCGTGATTATTTACATTTTATATTGTAAAAGATTACATCAAAAGCAGTGGCGTTTCCCTACACAGTATGTGTTATTATATTATTATTACACATATTAGATATATTAATATTGTATTTTATTATTAGATATATTATGAATTATATAACATTACCATCATATAGCACAAATGCAAACTTTGCCCACAAGATCAAACACTTGTGTCCCTGAAAAAGTTTGGAACCCACATGCAGAGAACCATGCTGTGTTGGATTTCAAAATAAAAGTACCTTTTAATGAGGTAGACACCTGAAGCCACTGAGACAGCCAATCACGGCACTGATCAGAGCTGAGGGCGTCGGCATTGAGTCCTCGAAGGTAACAGGCCTGAGAAGAGAGAACGAGGTTAGCTTTTAGCATAGCGACATTCATGCTAGCATTTAAAATCTGACGTTAGCATTCAGAATCTAAACTAATTTTATGTATTTTTATTGCTGTCTTGTACGTTTTTAGTTTTCATTTGTGAGTTTCTGTTATTGGTGTGTTTTTGGTATAATCATTTTGTAAGTTTTGTCTCTTTGTAAGTGTTTCTATTGTCATTTTCTAAGTTTTCAGTTTGAATTTCTGTGTTTTTGAAATAATTTTGTTTGTTTTCTCTCTCGTTTTGTGTTTTTGTTTTGTTTTGTTGTCATCTTGTGTATTTCTCTGTCATTTGTTGTGTTTTTGGAGTCGTTTTGTGCGTTTACTTTTGACCATCCTCCAGTTGCTCATACCTGGTGCCATGCCTGACACACACATGTTAAAGTGGGCGGAGCTAGCGGCTCACTGACCTGTCTGAGCTCGTTCTCACTCAGCTGATGAGGGTTCGTCCTGCTCAGAGCCCGGTCCAGCTGCAGCAGCTCCAGGCCGTGGTTGTTCAGTCGTCGACCAATCAGGAAGCCGGGGAGACGCGTGGTGAGGAAGAGGAGGGGGCTGATGTTCCTCTACATTGGAAACATTTACTGTTTAGATGCTTTACTGGCTATTAAACTTCCTGTAATCACACCAAACATGTTGAATAGAATAGTGTTAATACATTTAACAACTGTTATTCAAATCCACTCATTGACTCATAATAAACAGAAAACAACAAATACACACACAATTACCAAAAAAATAAACATAATGTCAGTAAGAATACACAAAATGACTCCCAAAACAAACAAAAAACTGCAAAAAATACACTCATTGACTCAAAATAAACAGAAAACAACAAATGCACACAAACAACAACAAATGAAAGAAAAATATGCAAAACAGCAAAAATACACAAATATGAGTCCAAAAACACAATATAACAACAAAAATACAATATTGGGGAAATAGAGTTATTGCAAATGTAGTAGCTCCACAAAAAGATACATCGTACTATGCACGCACACACAATCAGCGTTATTAAACCCATCAGAGCTATAGAGACAGGAACTCTCACCATGTGATCAGCGCTCATCCTCGTCACACCTAGCAGCGGTCCAGAGAACAGGCTGCGAACGGCCAAGATTTCAGACACTTTGGGGCTGGAGCCGCTTTGAACCTGGACACACACACACACACAGAAAGACGTGCACATCAGTGTGTGTGTGTGTGTGTGTGTGTGAGATTGATGAATGGCGTGCACACGTCATCCTCGTCCTGCTTTGGTTTCTTCTGTGAGAGGAAAACGTTGAAACGTGACCAAACGTTGAGCAGTTTGTAGGATTTATGAGTGTTACGCTTCAACTGGTCATCATCTCATCTTGTGATTGGTTAATGACAGCTCAGCTGATTTCAATGAAAACATTGAATATCTATTAATAATCTAAAGTGTTTTTATTGTAATGTGGTGAATGAGTGCTTCAGAATAATGTCAACACTGAGTTCAAATTCAAACTAAAAACATACAAAACAGCAATAAAAACACAAAATTACAACAAAAAACACAAAAAATGACAGTGAAAAAAATACAAAATCATAACAAAAACACATCAGCAACAGAAACTCACAAATTCAAACTAAAAACATAAACCTACTGAAACTACTATATTTACTAGTTTTTTAATTTGTCCTCGTGTCTTTTTCCTGTTTGTTTCCTTTTGAAAAATGTTAAACTTTGAGCACTTGTTCCAACTAGTGTTACGGTTCAACTAGTAATTGTGTTATCTTGTGACTAGTTTGTGACAGTGTAGCTCAAACATAGGCAACTGGCGGCCCGAGGGCCACATGCAGCCCTCAGTCTAATTTTATGCGGCCCTCAGTCTAATTTTATGCGGCCCTCAGTCTAATTTTATGCGGCCCTCAAAAGTAAACGTACAAAATGACAGAAAAAAACACAAAACAAGAGCAAAAATACATAAAACATACAAAGAATTACAAAATTGCAGGAAAATACAGTAAAAAAAATACACAAAATTAATAAAAAAAAAATCCAAAATTACAGAAAATGACAACAAAAGTACAAAAAGATATGAAAAACACAAAAAATGACCACAATCCCACAGTATTAACAAAACAACAACAGAAATACACAATATTACATATTTTACAGGAAAAATACACAAAAGGACAACAGAAATCCACAAAATGCTTCACAACAACAAACATACACAACATGACAGAAAAACACCCCAAATTATGATAAAAACTCTTTGTTCTTTCCTGTATTAATGCTCAGATCGCTCATTATTCTAATGCTGACAACAACGCTGACCCTCTGATCAAACTAACACATTTTTTGGCCCTGCTGTGATAATAGTTGCCTCCCTCTAATGTAGCTGATCATGATGACAGATGTTTGATAAACTGATTAAATTACAGGACAACATTAAATGCATCACCATTTATAACGACGACCAGTGGACGTGGTCCACCCTTACTTTGGCACACAGCCCTCTGAGGCGTTCTTGCAGCCTGGAGTCGGTGACGTGGCGGCTCGTGTCCTGAAGGCCTCTGATCACAGGTGTGTAGTGCCTGGCTCGGAGGCAGTGGTAGGTTTTACGGAACTCCAGTCGCTGTAGGGGGGTCCAGTAGTGGGGGATCAGGAGCTGACGGGGGAAGAAGTACCTGTGAGGCAAAACAAAGGGCACGGTCAGCGACGGGTCGGGGGTTACGGTTCCAGTGAACGTAAACAGGAAGTGGAGAAACGGAGCTCACATCAGGACAAAGACCAGGTAGTTTGCAAACGGAGGGAGAGAGATGAGCACCACGGGGACGACTTTGATCAGGTTCCTACGAAACTGGAACACAACATTATTATTTAGACCATCGGTTCTCATCCATAAAGTCAGTAAAATGATGGTCCATTGTTCTATGAATCTGTGATAACCACATTTATTTATTCATCTGAATAATATCCACTGTTATCCAGGAACGTTTATTATTGTTATAGTCATCTTAAAGATGGAAATCCTGATTTTAATCAGAAATAAAACGGGTTCAAAGTGACCAAAAATGGTGGAAAATGTAGTGAAATGGGATTTTAAAAATTGGTTAAAAGTTGCAAATTAGAGTGGATAAAAACAGACAGAAAAAGTGGTAAAAATGGTTCAAAGTGTCGATATTGGAAATAGGGGGTTGTGGAAATGTAATTTAAAAAGTAGGAATAATTAGTTTAAACTAATGGTGGAAAGGGTTTTTAAGTGCTGAAAATGTGTTGAAAGTGGAAAAAATTTGCAGAAAAGACATTGAAATTTGACAGAGAAGTGTTAGAAATGAAGTAATGTAGCAAAAATACATTAAAAGGAGCAAAAATATGGCAAGAAAAAGTGATGAAAATAGGTTGTTGTTGTGATTTACTGCTATTTAACCATTCTGTACTTTTTGTTTTACTTGGTTGTGTACGAGTATATTTAAAGTTCAATAAATGTTAAGAGTTCTATTGGTTTATTTAATTTACTTTGTAATACATACATTTATCATATGAGTGTTTCAATTGTCTTTCATAATCAATGTGCTTTAAAAAAAAAAGGATATTGGCCTCAAATATTAGCTTTAAATATTGGCCATTTGCTGAATTGTTTTTTTTTTTTTTTAATCGGTATCGGTCTTTGAAAATCCCATAACGGTCGACCTCTAAACTCCATGCAGTTACAGCTCAGCAGCAGCACGCAGCAATCACACACACTGTCGTCACGGCAACAGGCATACAAACACACTCGCAACCCAGTGCTCCAGGCAGCACACACACAAGTATTCATCCATCCATTTTCAGTTCTGCTTTGTCAACACACACACACACACACACACGCACACTTCTGTATTAGTATTACTCTCACATAGGGGTGTTGAAAAAAATTGATTCGGCAATATATCATGATGCTACGTTGCGCGATTCTTGGATTAATTCAAAATGCACCATATCAATTTTTTTTTTTTTACCATTATTTAAAGAGGATTTTTCCACTACAGGAGACATTATAACTGTACAAAGAAGAGCTGAAACATGGACACGTTGACCAGCTTGTGTTTTATCAATAAAATCTAAAAATAAAGTACTAACTTTCTGCATTTATTTGTTGTTCTAAACATACACCTCAGTTAAGTTGAACTAAAGTCAAAGTTGGTTTAAAAGTTATTTTTTATTTTAAGTTATTTGGGACATGTCACATTAAAGCCAATGTTTTGAGTGTAAAATATGCCAATCAAATATATTTCATACATAATGTTCTCATGACGATGTACACATTTACAGATTAGTTTTTTTTTTTAGTCACATATTAAAAAAGAAATTGCAATAATCGCCTTATACCTTAATATTGAGATATATGGTATCATGACCTATGTATTGGGATACGAATCATATTTTACTGGTCACATGGTCACATGGACTATATGTGTGAAAGCACCCTTAGTGTCACTGTTGGATTAGGATTTTTCAGTGAGCGGTTGCTACTGTCTTGGGAAAGCAAAGGTGTGCATGTAGCTGTGGGGTGGAGCAGAGGGGCGGGGAGTGTTTACAACAGTGACATCACCAAAAGAGACCTTTAAGGGGAGTGCTAAGAGCAAGCTACTGAGTTCTGCTTTAAAGGCATCTAGTGACCCCCGCCCAGTGTCTCCTGACCCCAAGGTTGAGCACCCCTGCACTAAACGTCCAGGTTTTTTCTGAGCTGTGCAGTTTATTTTTGGTTCTCACGAGCTCATTCCTGTGGTTTCCATCGTGTGTAATACGACACTCCCTCCTGTTTGTTTGTGCGGTGCTGAATGACGCGTAGCTCTCACCGACCTCTCGTAGTTTCTCCATTTCTCTGTACGGTAAATCCTGCACATCCAGCCGATTGTGAATCATCCGGAGTTTGATCCTGTGCACTTCTTTAATGTCGCTGAAAAGCAGCTTGGATCCTGGAGGAAGAATTTGGTTTTTTACACTTCAAAGTCAAAAATCAAAGCGAAATACTGAAAAAAGTGCAGAAAAACCATCATCTTTTACACTAATAGCCCTTACTCTTTTCAGCATTTAGTAAAAACCACAGCATTAAAGTCATTTTGTGTATTTTTGGAGTCATTACTGTAAGTGTGTTTCTGTTGTTGTTTTGTATATTATTTCTCTATTACTTTGTGTTGATTGTGTTTTGAGAGTAATTTTGTGTAAGTTTGTCTGTTATCCAAGTCATATTTTGGTTGATTTATTGATTATTTGTGAATTTGTTTTCTTTGGTGTATTTTTCTTGATGTTTTGCATTTTTTCCTGTATTTTGTGTGTATTTTTGTTGTCGTTAAAAAATGGAAAACAATACAGAATCCAAATATTCAGAATACTCAGGACATCTCTGCTATCTGCTGGAGTTTAAAAGTTATTGATTAATTAGTAAAAAAACATATTCCAGTCTGGCAGCAAAATAAATTCAGATCTGGCAACCCAAATCTGGTTCTTACAACAGTGACATCACACAAACAATGGCTGCTGGGACTTTCTTTTGAATTATGTTATTTTATTTAATTTTCAATATATGTTCTGTTCTACATAATCTGGAAAACATTTATTTGCCTATGAAACCAGATTTTAATTTCACTAAATAAAGTATAGCTGCTGAGGTAATTGATGTGTCACCAGCCAATCAGGAGCCTGCAGAGGGAAATGCTGGCTCCTGATTGGTGGATGACTTATCATTTCTTCAGGAAATGCAAATCATCTAGTTTTGATTATTACTATTGTGTGTGTGTATTTTTGTCATCATTGTGTGTGTTTTTCTGTAGTTTTAGGGACGGGCAACTCTATCACATTATTAACATTTATGTCAGCATTTAGAATAATAATTGATCTCAGTAATTATACATGGGGGTCATTTTGTGCGTTTTTGATCTTTTTTTGTGTTCTTTTTGTAATTTTGTGTATTTCTCTGTCATTTTTATTGTTGCTTTGTATATTTTTGGGGTCACTTTTTGTATTTTTGTTGTTTTCTGTATTTTCCTGTCATTTTGTGTCTTTGCAGCTATTCTGTATTGTGTTGTGTTTTTTTTGTAGTAATTTTGTTTGTACATTTAGCCGTCGATTTGTGTATTATGTTGGGCTTTATATTTCTTCCAACTTCTTGAAATACAATTTTTGGGGATTTGTTTTAGGGGCCGCACAAAATTAGACTGAGGGCCACATGTGGCCCCCAGGCCACCAGTTGCCTATGCCTGCTTTACACCCTACACTACTTTCTGTCTTTTTCCTGTTTTTTTAGTCTTTTGGATGATGCTAATCACTTGTTGTAGCTAGTGTTACGGTTCAACTCGTGATGGTGTTATCCTGTGATGATTATAATGACAGATGTTTTATAAACTAACTGAATATGTCTACGTTGTCTGACGTGTGTTTTTACTGGACAACATTAAACACATCACCAGTTATAACGACCACCAGTGGATGTGATGGTTATGGTTCAACTAGTGATGATGTTATCCTGTGACACACGTTTAAAGACCTAAAGGACGATGAAGCTCACCCTCCACAAACGTGTGGTGGAGTTTGTAGAAACGAGGAAATCTCCTCTGGAGGAAACTCTCGTAGCGAGCGTTGACGTTCTGAAGTTTGGACACGACATATCGACCAACGCCTCGTCTGACTGTAGACGTGGAGTAGAAGCTGCACGCCGTCGACCTGGATATGAGGAGAAGAACTTCAGACTCTGACATCATGAGCAGCAAAGGGAGGTTAAAGTGTGTCAGTAATAATATTAATAAAGAGGAGGAGCTGCTTTTAACGCTTCAGGTATTTTGAAAATGATTCTGTTTATTGTTCTTTCTTAACGATGAAATGAGATAAACATTAATATGATCATTAGAGACGTCAGACTGATTCCTGCTCTTCTACCTTTTTCTCTACATTTTGAGTTCTTACATATAAATAAGAAAGTGGATTTTTTATTATTGTTTATCATTTTAAAAATATAGTTTATACTTTTTAGGTCAGACTCACGTTATTCTTGTTGTTGTTGTTGTTGTTGTTGTTGTTGTTGTTGTTGTTGTGTACACTAGTTAAAATCACTGTTATTCATGAACAGATCAGGCTGATATTTGTAGCTATAATCTATAGATGTGTACACATCAACGCTCGGACCCTGATTCAGGGGCCCCAAAAGAAAAAAAGCGAAAGTGTGAATCATTGGCACATACCAATATATAAATGGGGCCCATTACCCCGTACGTGTCACGGGGGCGCCATGGGGATCCTGGGGGCCCCATTTTTAAAAAAACTACTCCTTCTTTAATTCTCATTAGATCAGAATGCAGTGTGAATGAATACTTTATGAATGAATATGATGAGACGCTCGGAGCCCTTTTTTTTTTTTTTTTTTTTTTTTTTTAATGGGGCCCATTTTCGGATAATTTTCAAATTTATGGGAACATAATCATGTGATATATCATTTCAAAGGTAATTCAATGTAGAAAAAGTTAAAATGACATCAGAAACATGACTCACTGTGTAAACAAATTTCTCATTCCCTCCAAATACACAAATTCAATGAAACTACACTTTTTTCCCAGGTCTCACAGTTTTCCTGTTTATATCACATGATGACAGTCAATGTCATTTTAATCTTAAACTGTTGTAACTGCTCCCAATTTTTCCAAAATCCTACAATTTGTGTCAATTTATTCCCCCAAATTACATAAAAATTGGTCACAAAATCACTAATTTTACAGTTATTTTTCTATATTTTATTGTCATTTTGTATATTTTTGTTGTGGTTATTGTGTGTATTTGACAGTTATTTTTCAGTATTTTGTAGTTGCTTTGTGTATTTTTGTATACTTTTGTAGTTTTGTGTATGTTGTGTATTTTGTACATTTATGCTGTAATACTGCATATTTTACTGTATTTGTATTTCGTAGTCATTGTGTATTTGTAATCACTGTGTGTGTATTTGTAGTCATTGTGTGTGTATTTGTAGTCATTGTGTGTGTATTTGTAGTCATTGTGTATTTGTGGTCATTGTGTGTGTATTTGTAGTCATTGTGTATTTGTGGTCATTGTGTGTGTATTTGTAGTCATTGTGTATTTGTGGTCATTGTGTGTGTATTTGTGGTCATTGTGTGTGTATTTGTAGTCATTGTGTATTTGTGGTCATTGTGTGTGTTTACTTTGGGGGTCAGACAACATTAGCCTCAGAGTCTGAATTAATTGTCCAAATGAATCGATCTCTGAATGGTATTGATTAATCAATCGGTACCGAACCGTAGAGGAAACGACTGACGGCTCAGAGGAGAGAGGAGGAGCTAACAGCCGGTACCGCGGGGCGCGTGTCGGTGTGTACAGTGTGTGTAATGGTGTTCATAGATGTGTGTGTGTGTGTCACACCTGTGCTGACGGTATTCGGTCGGTGAGAGCACCGTGTACATCCTCCGGTGGGTTCCACAGATTGACCACCGCAGCAGAGACAGCGCCATGTTTCCAGGTGTCGCTACCGTAATGACGCGAATAGAGCGCGCAGCAGCTGAAAGCGAAGGTTGCCAGGTACGCGGAAATGTCCGCCACAAGCTACAAACAAACCAAAATACAATAAAACACGGACTAATCAGCTCTAATTTCACGATGAAACTGACAGAGTTGTATTTTTATTTTATATAAGGTTCAGGTCCAAAAATTCCAGGAACTCAGCACCACCAGAAAGTATTATTTTATTAAAAAATGTGAAAAAAGTATGTAGGCATATCGTTTACGTCATCAATTGTTGAGTCTGGTAATCTGTTAGTGAATAGATCATTATTAATAATACTAAATCAGTTCAAGCACATTTTTAATTTGTAACTTCATGAAAAAATTGCATTCACTTTGGTAAAAGAATCCAGTTTTTCTGAATAATTTATTTTTTGGGTTTGTTTTTTTGTCCTATTTCTTTCTGTTTTTCAGAATATTTTTTTCGTGTTTTTCTGAGTAAATGTCTGTGTTTTTTGTGCATTTTATTTATCTTAATTTTCGAGATACTAAGAGATAAAAAATAGTCTGAAAAACTGAAAAACAGAAAAAACAGGACAAATAACCAAAATCCGTTTTTATTATTATTATTATTATTATTATTATTATTATTATTATTTGTTTTTCGTGGTTTGTTTTTCAGGCTAATTTTTTCATGTTTTTTGGACAATTTTTTTTTTCTTCTGTTTTTTGGAGTGATTTTTTAAATTTTTTTCAGTTAGTATCTCAATAATTCAGGGGATTAAATTAGCACAAAAACAGAAGAAAAAATTACTCCTAAAAACGGATACGTTTTTAAACACAAATTTGTTATACTATGTAACAAATAGAGTGGCCTGGCTTGGTGCATAAAGTGACAAGATGTGCCAGCTCAGATATTTTTATACTGTATTTTTTCTTTTTTCTTTTCTTTATATTTCAATTACTCATATTTGAGAAAGTGAAAGCATAGAACACAGTTGTTAAAATTGCGTGTTGATTTTAATTTGAAAAGTAATAATAATTCAAAGGATTGGAAAATATCAGTAATTATTTTTTAACACATTCCAGGCGACTCCATTTAAATTTCAGGTTGAAAACCACTGGTAAGACTGCGAGGACAATCAAGAGACTTAGAGAGCAGAAGATGCGTTAAAAAAAATAAAAAAAAACACACAAAACATCAACAACAGTGAGAAAGCCAATTATACACACACAAAATAAAAAAAAATAAACATAAAATACACATATTTCTATTATAGATCATTTCAGTTATTTTAACATTGTTTTTAGGAGGTCACTTCCGGTCAGGTGGGTTTAAAGTGGGCGGAGCTTCAGGTTCTTTAAATATTGAATGCACCTGTGGAAACTGCCGATAAACCTCAAAAAGAAGACGGTATTTAAATATCGTTAACCGCTGCGGTTTTCAGTTAGCGCCAAAAGACCAAGGTTGTCCTCAAAGGTTGAAAGGTTTGTGGTTTTAAATTAATACTTGAGCTTATTCCAATAATACCGTTTTTATTTTAGTTATAAATTACTTTAGCTTTAGTTTGTGTTTTCAGGAGATTTGTGACGTACTTGGTCAACGGTAGCACGTGTTTCACACTATTAGCATGTTTTCCGTTTGGTTATGGAGACTTTATATAGTGTCACTTTGTGAAAATGAAGTATTATTATGTCTAAAGTTGAATTATATTTGTAGCGGTTATTAACGCAGTGAGGCCTGAAAGCTAACAGAATAATGACATAACCGTTAGCTTGTTAACTGCGTTAGTTTAGGGTTAAAAGTTAAGATTTGTTTTAAAACGCGTTGATTGTTGGAGTTTAACACCAGTTAATGTTTATCTGTGTATAAGTGATGCTAATGTAAAAACAGCTGATAATTATCCTGCTGTTGTACATTAGTGATGGTTGTACTGGTAATAGAAAGGGTTAATTTAATATGCACATAAAACCAGGTTTAAACTCAAACAGCTTTATCCTCACCTCATAAATTGTGATGCATTGAATTTATGTATCTGTTGGCAAGTTTTGTGGCTTTTGGGACTTACTATGAATTGCTGAAACAAATGTATACATAATATATAAAGTATCTTCTCATAAATTAATAAACAAACTTAACTCAGATGAAAACCGGATCCCTGGAACACTTTAGAGGTCACGACCTGGCTTGTTGAGCCAGAACAAAGAAAAACACAGTAAAGTAAGTTTAAGGGATTTAATTACAATAAACTAAACCAATAACAGGCCAATGCCAACCAAGCAAAAACAAGGAGCCACCAGAATGAAGGTGACAGTGAATCTTTAAATAGTCCATCTACTGCTGACTGGACAGGTGCTCCCAGTCAGTCTAATGAGGCTCCGCCCACCAGTCAGGTACCTGCAAGACAAACCACAACACTACAAAAAAGACGAGACAGGAGTTAGAAAGAATAAAAGTAATCAGTTCTATGAATGACATGTACTGTAGAGAAAACATGTACACTGTTCAAATGGAAACAAACTGTATAGTGCACATTTTAAAGGTGATTAAATACCAGCCATTCATGACCTGACATCCATTTAGTAATAAAATTCCTCTATTTCTTCTTCTTTTCAGATCATCTTTCATCTTCATTTTTCGTTGAGTCAGCATCAGCCTTCCTTTTATTGCAGTTCAGGTTTTTCACCACCTGATAAATATCTCCACATGTTTGTTTTTTATAACTAATTTTACAACTTAATTTCAGCTCCTATTGTTTATTTTGCTCTGTTTGTCTTCTCTGATACCAAACCCTAACAATCACGCTACCGTAAGCACGTAGCCAATCGTTGTATGACACGTCACAACATAGTGTTCATGGGAAATGTACATTTTAAAATTCAAACACACACAAAAACCCTCAAATTTCTTGGTGGAAAACAACACTGTCTTGTCACGTTGTTTCTGGAGCCTGGTGATTCAAACAGATGCTGTGGTATTTGTTTCGTTCTTCACCAGCCAAAATGGCTAATAACGCTACAATGTCGTTCGTGTGGTTTTATCAGAAGGGATTTTTAGGGTCAATATTGATATACTTATGATTCAAGACAAAGAAGCAGAACACTTCTACATTAAAATGAAGAACTTTAATTAGTAATGGTGACTGTAAAGCAACTGATGAATAAGAAAAGGCAAACTGCATTTCCTGATTTTAATGTAAAAGAACAATTAAAAATTAAAGTTGCTCAAATATTAAATGGTAACCATGGATACATCAAAATAGGCCAAATGTAGCTGTAAACGATGAACTAGTTGATCTGATGCTGATCAATGTGATGTTTTTATTCCTTCAGAGCCTGTTTATTGTGAGCCATGGCCGGTAACATCCACTGCGGGTCCACCTGCAGCCCGTCCAGGGCGCGGGCCGCTGACGTTACAGAGCAGGTGGTGGAAGATTTGGCTACAAATACGGGTAAAGATAACGTGACGTTTGGAACTCGTCGGTGTGTGTTTTGAGTTAATCAGCTGACTTCCTGTTTCCTGTCCTGCTCAGAGAAGAAGGACATCGACCCTGAACGCCTCCTGCAGTGTCCCTACGACGCCAATCATAAGATCCGCTCCTGCAGGTTCCCCTACCACCTCATCAAGTGCAGGGCTGTGAGTTAATCGCTCTATTTTATAATATTAGCAGTGTGACACCCCCTGCTTCAGAGGGACTAAAGGAGGGGCGTCACTCATTTTAGTTCAGGGGACAAATACGCAGCAGTTTGATCTTGAGTGGGCCACAGATTTTATACAGGAAAATAAGTCATGTCAACATCATTGTGTCCTAGTTTACATGTCTACATACAAGAAATCACTGGTTCCCAACCTTTATAGGGTCGTCACATTTACACAATGGAAATAAAGTAAACAAACTATAGAAAACATTTGTTTGTGATTGTTTTTATTTATTTTTTTAAGACCACATTTGAATTCCACGTGACCTCACATGGGGTCACGACTCTAGGGTTGAAAACAAAGCGTTAAATAAAAAAATATGTAAAACTGACAATATCCAAGCAATAAGTGATAGATATCTGTATCACAAAAAAACTTAACTCTACATTTCCTAGATTTTGTGACTAATTTCTTTTTAATTAAGGGAAATTTTATAAAAATGTATTTTTTTCAACAGTTAAATATTAAAAATCACTGCACTCATGTGATATTAGTGTTAGTTTAATTTACACAATAATTCATGTCTTTGTCCTGCGGGCTGAATCGCATGCTCCAAAGGGCCGGATTTGGCCCCTGGGCCTTGAGTTTGACACATGCATTAAGGTTTTCATCGATGTTGTTTGTCGCCCTAATGCAGAATCATCCAAAACTGGCCAAAGAGTTAAAAACGTGTCCATTTAACGCTCGTCACCTGGTTCCTAAACACGAGCTGATGCATCACACTAAGATCTGTGGCGATCGGATCGAACCAGACCATGCAGGTAAATTAGACACACGTGGAAATGAATAACGATGGGTGGAGCTTCCTCACATTGTCATTAAACAACTTTTTATTAATTTCAAGCAGCAGGGGGCAGTACTGAGCCCCCTCCCTGGCACGTCCCAGTCAGTACCTGGGTCAACCCGGACCCCTCAGAGAACTGGGACAGTGGTAAGTCAACTTATTGTTTACACTGCTATTCCTAAACTGTCCACTGGGGGGTTGCACTTTAGAGCATTGGTTCCTATTGGCTCAAATCCCCCTTTTTCTTACTTTTGAATGCAAGTCCCCCCTTATGTCTGACTACAACATCTTTCACAGAATTCTGTGAAACATCTATAGATAATGATGGAATAAATGAGTGATAACACACATTTTATAAATAAGTGAATGAAACAGTATTTAATGCATCAATGGATTTATTTCTATAGTTTTTATCATTTATAGTCATTTATTGCCTGATGTGGGACAATTTTGTTTTTGGTGTCATTTTGTGTATTTTATTTCTCTTATCTATCATTCAGCATATTTTTCTTATTTTGTGTGTTTTTGGTGTTATTTTTGTGTGTTGGTATTATTTATATTCTGTGTTTTTGGTTGTCTTGTGTATTTTATAGTGATCTTGTGTATTTTTCTCATTTAGTGTATCTTTGTTGTCATTTTGTGAGTTGCTGGTAGTAAGTTTATTGTGTTGTTTTTACGATTCAGTATGATTTTTCTCTTGTTTTTGTGTGTTGGTATTTACATTATTCTATCTCAGTGTGATTAGCATTTTTAACTAAAAGTAAACATTATAAAACCCCATATTTTTAATACTTTAATTTGTCTCTCAAGTTCCATCACGTACCCCTATGGGTACATGTACCCCCATTTGAGAAACACTGCCTTAGAGAGTGGAAACGAAGCCCTAAACAGAGGATGCTCAAACTTAGTATGGTATTTAGTGTAAAGTATACGTGTGAATTAATGAGGTTGAATTTGTTGAAAGGACCTACTGTAAATCATCAGAAGTTGTTTATTCTGAAACGGTTACATTTAATATGGTGAAATGTGCAATAATTGCATTTTTCACAAATAAACAATAAAAAATCTAGTGTGAACCATGCAGAGGTTTTTCAGTAGTGTATAAAGAATCAAACTTAGTTTTAGAAAAATCTAGTTTTCATATGAGGGAAGTGCAGAATTAATTTGAACATTGAAAAGTGTTCAGACACAAACTATTGCTCTTTTACATTCAGTGACTGAGGCACAGCAGTCTGTGCACGTTAGTGCAGGAAAGATCAGCTCTGTTTATACTGTTAATATACATGTTTAACAGGTGTCTGTATATATGCATTGATGAGCTTTTTCTGTAACGTTGTGAAAAAAACTTTTTTTTAAAAAAAAAAAAAAAAATCACAATTTCTTAATAAATTAATGTGCAGCTCGCGATATTTTGTGCTTGGAGAGAAGTCCGTTCTTTCTCTTTCAAACATTTGTTAGACATTTGAGCATTTGTTTAACAGGATGTGATAAGGCTGATAGTTTAACAACAGTTATGTTAAATGAAGTTTATCTGCAGTGCTTTAGTTATTATACAGTAGTTTGTTTAAATCTAACCTCGTTTCTTTACAGAAGTGGACGACTCTGCTGCTCCGTTTGTTTGGGGACCAAAAACCAACCTGTAAGTTCCCTCGTTAGTTCATGTTTCTGTTCCCCCAGTTAACCTTGGTGTGTTTTGGTCCCGCAGCTCAGAGACGCAGCCCGTCAACAACATGGGGCCACAATATCGGGCGCCGAACGTTCTCCCCTGGGGGACCCCTAAACAATGACTTGATCACAACGCGTGCTGAGTTTTAAAAAAACATTAGTTCTTAAAAATTCCACTTTTGTTGCTATGTTCTGGTGTCTGTTCACTTGTTTTGCACATAGACTGATTTCATGTTGTCTTTTTAACTTGTTTGTTTAATAAATGGTGTTTTGAAGTAGGTTGTTTAGTGCTTTAACATAAAATCTGGAAAGTTCATCTGGTTTGTGTGTGAACAATAAGATGCAGGGGAGTCAAAGTCATTTTAGTTCAAGGACCAAATATGGACCAGTTGGATCACAAGTGGGCCACAGGTTTCAGTTTGGAAAACAAACTGTTTTAGACAAAGTATGGAAGGCATCAACCATATCTAAGCAACAAGTGACAGATACTTGATTCTCTTGCTTTGTGTATTTTTTTTATTTAATTTTGTGAAATATTTAAGAAGAATTGAATGTATTTTGGAAGAATTGAGTTAATTCAACAACAATTTACAACAGAATTATTTTGTAATTTACACAATGATTCATGTTTTGTTTCTTTCACTTTCACACTTTGGCTCCGGGGCCTTGAGTTTGACATGTTCGAGAGCGTTTGTTTTGGTCTGACTCTGAATTCACAGCTTCTGATGGAGAGATGAGTGAGTAAAGTAAAAAACATAAAATCTGTTTATTTTCTGTAATTATGAGCAGACATGTTGGAGCCAGAGGAAACCGTAGATTAGAAGGGTTACGTTTGCCCTGAGCCTTGTCTGCAGGGACTACGAACTGTTTCAAGGAAGCCAATTTTTCTGTTCTATTGTTTTTAGTTTTGGAATTCTTTATTTTTTTTAATGTTTGCAGTTTGTTATTAAACATTTGATTCAAGGTAAACATAGTGGTTCCTTTTACAGGGACGTGAGGTGTTTGCATGTTCTCCTGAAGTGTTCCTCATTTAGTCCTGACATTTAAAATTAAATAACTTTTGCCACTAGATGGTGCTGTTCATAGATTTCAGTCGTGTATCATGAGCTCTGAAAATTCATCTTGTGAAAAAAGAAAAGCTATTTTTAACATTAGTTTGCTCTAGTTTTTCATATCGGTCCCTGCAGAATCTTCACTTAATAAAACTTGGTTTTTTTGCAAGATTAAGCATGGGGAAAACTTTGAGCCCCTAAAATATTGTGGAGTTTCATTGAATTTGTGATAACGATAACTGAATAATTGGGAAATTTAAACAATTTTTCATGTTTTCTCAATTTTTTTTTTTTTTTTTGTGAGCAGAATTGGATGGTCTAAAGGGCCGGTTTTGGCCCCCGAGCCGTGAGTTTGACAAAGGTGAGTCCCAGATATTTGGAACTGAGCGATGCTGCAAAATCCAGTCCAGCATCTAAGTTTGCTAAAATAAGAGAATTCCTAGATAAAAACAGGGTTCTTTAGTGAAAGTCTGTGTAGTTTAGATTAGTTTCCATTGATGTCGACATTAAATTATTTTCTTTATATATATATTCTGGTTTGGTTCATTTAAAACCAATCTGCACTGCACTATGGTTATTTCTGAATATGAATTTTAATTTTAAAAAATCTAGTGAATTTAGTAGCAATTTAAAAATTGTTAGTTCTAAGACTAAGTTGACACTAGATAACGTGATAATGAGTAAGTTTTATTTCACACATGAAAAAAACAAATTCCTGAAGTTTCACATAGAACAATATTGTGATGCAGTTAATTCTGATTCTGATATCAGGCAATAAGGTCACATGATCAACATTCATGTCAGCATTAGAATAATGACCAATCAGAGCATTAACACAGGACACTACAAATGTGAGCACATGATGTGAACGCTGATTGGCTTAAATGTCCACAATGGCCACGCCCACATACAAACATGCTATAAATGACTCCACAGGTATTTCTGATGGGAATTAGCAAAGTCTCATTATACAACTTGATCATTTTAAATGAAGTTATTATCAGTAAGTTTTACAGTATGAATTTATATCCAAACACTTTAAAGCTACAGACTTTTATATTCCTAATTTAAATATGAATTTTTGTGTATTAAATCATATTAGAGGATCAACTCGTCCACATTGTGTTAGTGCATGAATGATCAGTATCACTATCTGCCATATGTAAGTGGTATTATTGATTTCATGTGATGACTGTGTCTATAAGTGGAAGTGTTCAGTAATAGTGTCACCATGTGTCTCCACAGACAGGACTACGTGCAGGATTAGAGGTCTGTACAGAAGCCCCTCCCTCCTCGTCTAACTAGTGTCAGCTGAGACGTGCACAGCTGTGATGGATGATGATCAGCTGATCACTTCAACCCATTTAAAAAGAAAGAAATGAGATGCACTCATAAAATCAGGTGTCGACATGACCTTAAGTTGAGGATCAAACGTTGCTTCTATGCAGACGATACGTTCATCAACATCCAATAGAAATGCATCATTAACGTCTGATAATAGATTTTTTTATTTTAATATCAATCCAGATAATTGGAATCAATAAGTTGACCCAATAAACTAATCCTGCCCCTTTACCCTTTGACCCCAGTTAGCGAGCGCTGCTACGTGCTAAGCTAACCAAAGTGTGGGATAACAAAAACACCAAATAAAGACAAAATGCAAAAAAAAAAACCTTCATAGCCTCTTTACCATTTGACTCTGTTCAGCTAGTGCCGCTACATGCTAAGCTAACCAAAACACAGCTGACATTTAAATTTCACGACAAAACCTCAAGGGACACAAAAAGCAGAAAACCACTCCAAAATAAATTAAAAAAAAATTCCAAATGAAAAACCCACTGTTAGGAAATGCCATAAAACTCCAAAATACAAAATTACTACAAAAACACACAAAGCAACAACACAATTACACAAAAATAACAACTCCAAAAGGACACAAAGAAAAAGCAGTTTCCCACCTTTTTATAATGTGACCCCGCTACGCCGCTACATGCTAAGCTAACCAAAACGTCTCCCTTCAAAAAATGCCAGACGTATGAAGGATAGATCTGTTCCTACATAAGTGAGATGACTAAAGGTTTAAACTAGAACCAAATCATTTATTCAGGTACATTCAACCTGCTGTTAAACTGGAACGATAAAAATGACCATTACTGACTGATCTGAACCTGAGAAACAGTGTTTTTACAGTGTTGTGTGTCTGTGCATCAGCCGTTTAATTTTTCATGTGGATTTTGTCTATTCATGTGAGGGATACGGAAAATTAAGGATGAATCTTGGCGCTCCATGTGTGAGAAAGACACAGAAGATCATCGACGTTGACCTGAGCAGAAAACTCAGGCTGAACTTTGAGGTTGAAAATCTTTCTGGTGCTTATAGAACATTCCCACTCCACCGAGCTGCTACTGCTAAAAGATCAAATCAATTGGTCAGGACTATTTGAAATCCTACGTTAAAAAAAGTAATAAAAAAAAAATCCATATTTTTGTTATATTATCTCCATTACATCTCAGCAAATGAGCTACAGTCCAAACACAGGAACACAGATGGTGATTTTTCTTTCTTCTCTTTGCAGCCTTGGAAAAAAGGTTTGAATCTTTCCAACCAGTTCAAACTGTCATCAAAGGATTATGTTTGTACAGTAATTTAATACGACATCTCTCAAATACATATGTGGACTAACTTTTAGCTGAGTTCAGCTGTGACCTTCCTAAAACTTTTTTCTGGACGTCCTGAAAACGACTCACGTCTCTGAAACTCAATCCTCGCTGAGGGTCTCGTTTCAAGGACACGACGTTCCCATTCATTCATCCCCTCACAGAGAGTCTAGTCCTGGTCATTGTGGTCGTTTCACGCTGTGCATCAATGACTAATGAACTGCTGAGAAATGACTGTAGTAGCATGGTCCTCAGATCAGTCTGAGTCATGCAGAGTCATGCTCTACCTCTCCAGTGTTTACTGCTGTATCATCACTGGCATCAGGGCGGTAATCAGAGCAACGTTATCCAGTTTCTCTCGTTGCATAAGTAAGACTAAATTTGCGAGGCTGTAAAACCAAAGACTTTCAGAGCGTGATATCTGCATAACTAGAATTAGAAGAAAATAAGAGCTACTCATCAGCGGGAACACTTCTCACTGACACACATTTGATCATTTAGAACTAAACCAGTGTCCTAATGGTTACAAACCAATGTCTTGTTCTTGTTTTATAACCACTTCCAAATGTAATATTATTCTGGCTGCTGGGCAATGACTAAAAACCATTCACTGATTTAAATGTATAAAAATATCTGAATGTATCAGGATTATTTGCATTAGAAACAATAAAAAAACAAATAAATTCAAAAGTAGTGAATAGTAAAGATGTCTCTGTCCGATATAGATATTGTCCTACGATATTATATTGTGGTTTAATTTTTTCAGACAGATCTAGTTTGCACTTCCACATAGAATCTTTAGACACGGGACATGATGTTAAACTGTCCTTTGTGTAAAAAGATGGTGGTCAACATGAGGTTTACCATTGGAGCTGTGTCTCAGATAAAGGACATACATTTAGAGACATGATCATCAGTTGTGTATCTTTAAATTAGGGGTGTTTTGGCCTTTTTAACACTAGACATCCTCATCAAAGCGTGTCTAGCTCGAGTTGTTTAACACATCGAGATGAAATAAAAACTGGAATTCTGAACTTTTGTATCATATTCATGTTTTGATCTGAAAATCTTCAGTTTACAACAAAAACAAAGGGCTGTAAGCCACAAAATAAATTAATTATAAAACATGTATGGCATTGATAATATCAAAGCATTACGTGACATATCAATCAGATCTTCACTTTCAACTCATTTTTTTTAATTTTTGTGCCCAATTTTTATGTAATTTATGGAACATTTTGTGGAATAATTTGAAGAAAATTGCAGAATCTTTGAAGAATTGAGAGTTCTTTTAACAATTTAAGATTAAAAATGACTTTTGTCTTGTGATACAAGCATGGTGAAAATGTGAGCTCTGCTAATATTGTGAATTTTCATTGAATTTGTGTATTAATTTTGAGATATCTAGCTGAGATGTCTACAACGAAATTAGATGGTAATTTATACAATATTTCAGAGTTTCTATGACTTGTTTTGCTTTCTGCTTTGGGCTGAATCAGATGCTGTAAAGGGCTGGATTTGGCCCCCGGGCCTTGAGTTTGACAAATGTGTGCTAGAGGGTTGCTTAGTTTTATTTGTCATTTCATCAGTGATTCAATAAAGTTGTTGTAGAATATTTTTTATGACAATAAATCCCTTTAAAAGTGAAGTTATTGGTAATAAATTAACAGTAAAGCTGGAACAGTATGCTGTTGTATCAATTCAAATTCTCTATACTTTTCTTTACTTGCAATTCTACAATGGTTACAGTTTATATATTAACATTTCTCCCCAGAATATAGATAATGTAAAAAAAAAAAAAAAAAAAAAAAAAAAAAATCACGATCTATTGTAAATCAGTATTTTTTCCAAAATACTGATTTACTGATTTTTGCATATTTTCCAAAATGGCAGAAATAGAAATTGGTGCAAAATCCATTAATTCAAACTGGTTAAAGCAGTGTTTTTCAACCTTGGGGTTTCCCAGAAATCAAATGGGGAGAGCTGAAATTTCTAGTAATTGACAAAAAAAAAAAAAAAAAAAAGGATTAAAAAATTAATTTTTTTTTTTTTTTTTTTTGAAGTTATTCTTTTTAAAATAAAATAGGTTGGGTTAAGGTATGTTATTACGCTGCTTCTAATTGGCTGAACATCTCCTCGTTTCTATGGTGGTGATTTTTCTGCTGACATTGCATATTTCCCTCAGTGAACCAAAAGTTGAGTCAAAGCCTGATGAGACGTGTGTGTGTGTGTGTGTGTGTGTGTGTGTGTGTGTGTGTGTGTGTGTGTGTGTGTGTGTGTGTGTGTGTGTGTGTGTGTGTGTGTGTGTGTGTGTGTGTGTGTGTGTGTGTGTGTGTGTGGCAGTAAGCGCTGCTCTGTGGAGTGATAAACGTTCCCACTAATGTCACTGGTTTCTAAAAGCAGAGCAGCACATAACTGGGAGGCTGAAATGTGTTGTGATCTGCTGCCAAAACCTGAGCCTGAACTTCAAACCGTCTGACGGCTGATCATTCATCTGGTCAGGAGATGAAGCCTGTGGAATAAGGCCCAACTGTCCTGTACTTGATAGGACTAGAAACCCCCTCAGAAGATGTTTGACAGTGATTTACTCAGACATCAGGTTTATTTCCTGCATTTCTTTTATTTCTTTGTAGCAATGCCTTCAGTCTTTAGGTAAAAAACCTTAAACACAAACAATTAATTCACGTAGCAACACAAAACTGTATAATAGACATTTTTACAATTACTCAAATAATTCGTACATGATTTAAGTCCACATTGCAACTATTTTATACATTCAAATAATATTTATTTATTGTCAAATTAAATCAATGTTAAATTTTAACCAAATTGTTTTACTTTAATATATTCCACAATTTTTAAACTTAACTTTGATATTTTTAAGCACTTACATTTTATCCAAATAATGTTTTAATCTAATCCACAACAAAGGCAGTACATACTAGGTCACATTTGAGAAGTACAGGGTGTCCCTGAATGCAAAATTGTACTAAACATCTAAGACAGTGAATGGAGCATCTATGGAGGAACTTTACTCTTACCGGTGGTGTTTTTAAGATGAGCGAGTCAGTTTGTTGTGGGAAAGTCCTCCAGTCATGCAGTGTCTGGTACTGAGAACATACCAAACACTCAGATGATCCTGATTGTCCAAACCTGTTCACCTGCCGAGCCATGCACTTATGCATTATGGGAGGAGTCAAAGTGCCCATTGTTTCACACAACAGGGCCTCAAACCCATAAAAATATGTAGCATTATCATTTAACCAAGATTTGTATTATTATTTATTATACCTTTGTTGTATTTTATATCCTGTTATTCATCGCTTTACAAATTTTTATTGTGTTTTTTTGGTAAAATGCTGAGAAAAGTAAGGGCTTTGTCACAGTTAATAAAGTCTTAAATAATACATAAAGTAATTAATACATTTGTAAATAAATCATATTAAATTAGTTTTTATGTTGGGTTTGATTTTCTTTGGTAGAGTCACATGTTGAAAGGACCTTTATTTATAATAGTTCAGATCTTTTACTGTGAAAGATACAGAAGACGATTAAAGCCCCTGGAAAAAAAAACAACTGACTGAAGAAAAAAAAAAATCTTAATTATTTTTTTTAATTTTTAATTTTTCAGTGGACCTAATCCTCTTACGTGACAAAAAAACCCCAAAACAAAACAAATGATGATGTTTTCTGAGTTTATTCAGTGTTTGGCTGTGATTTGAACTTTCAAAGTGCGTCTGTTTCTGATTTCTGGTTTACATGTTTTTTTTTCTTCTGCTAACTGGAGTCTGTATATTAGAGATGCCCAAATTATGGTAACTTGTGATCTACTTTTCAAACAAGATTTATCATTACAGAAGATTTATGGTAAATGATAACAATATAAATATTAATGTTGTCTACGTAACAACATGATATATAGAATTTCAGTTCATATTTTAGTGGAGGATGAAGAAAAACACAGAGAAATGTTACACTTCTTTTCAAAAACAGCCCAAATCCTTTTATATAAAACATTGAATCATTACATCTGTCCTGTTTTTGTTGTTAAAAGTCTTCATTGTCCCTGTTCTGGGCCACAGGCCCCTGGTTGAAGACCAGCACCAGGAGTGGGAACACTGGGAGCATTGTTAGCAGAACTAAGATCATCATTTAAACGGCGTCACATCATCTGTTCACGACCATTTTTCTTAGGAGCTCAGATACAAGCCCCGCCCCCAACGTGAAGCTGTCCCCGTCTCTCTTTGTCCTGTTGCACGGTGCACAGGTCGGTGTTGGTCTGTCGGCCTAATCCCTGGACCTTCTCTTTGCTGCATTGAACCACGGGTTGGGAACCACAGCCGTCGAACACACCAACTATCACTGTGAACATGCACTCCCCCTCTCTTTTATCCTCTCAGACTTTGCATGGCTCCACCCACACGTGGCTGCACAGGATTGGCTCCTAAAGCAGATGATTGGTCCACCAGCTGAGGAAGTGGTTTTCAGTTGTTAGACGACACCGTGTTTCTGCGTTTATGGAACGCTACGTTTTCCATTTCACAGTAAACATCTTCCCTTGGTCCAGAGACGGTCTGAGCTTCATCAGAACGTTAGTGTGTCCATGAGGATCTTCTCCACGATGGGCGGAGCAGGAACCAGGTCCTCCAGCTTCAGGTAAATGATGCGCTGCAGGCCCTGAGTGCACAGCGTCCTGAGTTCTGGAAGTTTCCCCAGGAGTCTGGATAGATAGTTGGGACGCAACGAGTCAGAACCACAGGCTGAGACGTGGTCTTTGAGGCACGTGATGAGCTGGTTCTGAAGGTCCTCCACACGTTTAGGCTCCTTTAGACCATGTCGGTCTGCAGAGGAAAGGAAAACACACACTGAGTTTCACAGACCTCATCATAAAAATCATGTTTTAAAACCAAAACAAGGTTAAACAGACAATTCTCTCTTTCTCTTTCATTTGAGTTTTCTTTAAATTAATTTGACACAATTTTGTGCAACTCAATTCTCGTGAAACAAGTAAGTGTTCAGAGGGATTTCTGACTAGAAATAAGATGGACTGAAGTTCCAGTGTTTGCAGAAGTCTAAAACACTCTAATGTGAGGGGGTCAATCTCATTTTAGGGGCAAAAGATGGAGTAGTTTGATGTTAAGTGGGACACAGATTTTATGCTGGAAAACAAGTAATTTCAACATTATTGTGCTCTAGTTTACACTCCACATAAACATAAAATACAAAATATGTAAAAAGTATAATATCCAATCAATAAGTGACAGATATCAGTCCCAACAGAATCTTCACTTTAACTTTCTTAGATTTTGTGACCAATTTCAATTTAATTATGGAAAATATTATGTAATAATTTGAGGAAACTTTAAGGATTTTGTAAGAATTTTGAGTTTTTTTCAACAGTTTAACATTAAAAATTACTACATGAGCCCCTGCAAATATTGGTTCTTTTTATTTCCACAATGATTCATGTTTTTTCTGTCATTTTTACTTTCTTCCGAAAGCCAAATTGGATGTTCTAACGGGCCGGATTTGACCAGATTTCCAATCAGTGAGCTATATGGATGATATGGACCAAAACTCAATTCTCAATATTTTTTCTACAAATGTCGAGATGTGACATAAAACTTGATATTTTTAACTTTATAAAGTCTGTCCAGGAAGATAATTCTGTGCTAAATGTACTGACTCAAAATGTCTCACAGACACATTTATTAACAGACAGCTGCACAATATGTGTCACTTTAGTCTTTTTCTCCATTAAGGGACAGCACGTGTGAGTGAGTTCTGTAGTGTGGCTTGTTTAGGACGTTCTCAGAAATCCATCTAACTGAGCTTTTCCTGCTGTTCTAAGAAGTAGTGGAAAATGAACGTGATGCTAAAGCAGCCTAAAACATGCTGGACAGCAGCTCTCGAGGACCAGACTCATGCACACCTGGTATAAATTAACGACACCTTGAAATTAAAATCTATAAAATGTGACTTTGAAAGGTTTTAAATAGACAATAAAACACATTTTAGATGTTAAAAGGTTACCGTGCGCTTTTTTCTTTAAACTCTGTGACCTTAAAGTGTGATTTAATCATTTTAAGCTCTCGGCTGGTTTGATTTACCTGAGGATGAATTTGTCGGGTCTATATTTAGCCACGTGTCGGTGTTTATGTTTAAACTGTGAAACAATGTGTCTGCGTTGAATGTATAGTAAGCTAGCGCGGTGCTGGTGTTAAGGCTGTGATATATATACGGGACGTGTTGGTGTTACATTTCCTCACACAGCTGTTCTGTCTTAGCTCAGGGGTCGGAAACCTCCAACTATCAAACACGTCCTCACGCTCATTTATTTACAAGTGATTTTAAAATCTAGATTCACAATGATGAAAAAAATGTATGTGGACGCCGCTGTTTTCCAACCACCAGGCTGCTAAACAACACCCAGCGATGCTGAGCATCACAGTTCTACATGTGGTTATGTCTCATTGTGGTTAATTAGTTGGTTCTATGATGGTTTGGTGGATGATGGAGGTTACAGAACTCTGTATGAGCTGAAAGAGAAGCCGTGTGGGGTTCAGGGACGGTTCTCTCACCGGTGATGATGACGAGCGCCGTGAGGCAGGAGAAGGAGGAAACGTCCAGCTTCATACGATGGAGGCTCCAGGAAAACTCCACGATGGAGTCGATCCAGTCCCCGAACCCTCGGACGCACTGGAGCTTGTGAAGAACCAACCCGTTACAGAACACCAGCTTCTGCGTTTTAGGATTGGACCTTTAGGGGGAAAACATTAACGGTTAATCCATCATTCTGTCTCTACAGAAAACATCATCAGCCTTTCATCTGAAGATAATATAAGTTTAAAAGCAACAATCTAAATCTTATTACTTTTAGATTTTAATAAACACACTGAGTCCTAATCCTAAAAATAAGGCAGTGGCTATCCGTACGGTTGTCGTATCAATATACCGACATTCTATCTGTACGCAACGCCCCTCATTGGCCAGTTTAGGTCACGTGACTAAACCTAACCCTAACCCTAAGACGCTACATACGTGTACTTCAGCAAACGTACCAATAGCACCGGGGGTTGTCCGTACGGTAACCATAGGAATAGACACTTTCTTTAATTTATTAGTAAAGATCACTCAGATAAATAAATATAAATAAAAATGAATTGATAATACTAACAAATACATCAGATTTCACTGTAAACAAATGAATAAACTTAACTTCCTTTAGTATAAGTAAACAATATTACAAGTGACTAATTGAGTGAGAAAAGATGAAACAAATACATTTAAAAATGAACTTCTCTTAGTAGAAAATACTGCTATACAAGTGAACAGGAATAAGAGTAAATAAAAAAACCAAATAAACTTTAAATAAATAAATATTCTGATTAGTGTAATAGAATATTATTGTATCATTTTGATAGACTATTAGAAAATGTGGTGAGTAGTGAAAATTTGCATTAATAAGTTCCTATTATGTCCATAGTTCCTGTTTAGATCATCATCATCATCATCATCCCACATGGTTCTCACCGGTACGCGAGGCGCAGAATGAAGAGTTCTATAAAGGCTGACTCCAGCAGCAGGTCCTGGTCCTCAGAGCAGAACTCTGTGAATCCAGGGACGCTCGTCGCCCACTTCCTGATCACCTCCAGGGACGCCGTGAGTAGCTCATAAAACTCCTCAATGTCTCTGGCGTCTTCTTTCTGGGTCGGCTTCGCTTCTGTCTCCACGTACTGAGAAAACAGACGAGAACACGTTAAAAAAAGTCTGTAGATACAGACACAGACAGACGTCTACAGACTGGAGACATCAACCACTACATGACACAACCTCACTCAAAAAAATACACAAAGGGAGAGAAAAAAACTGAAAAAGATTTCATAGTCACACAAATCAACAAGAAAAATACACAAAACGACAACATAAACACACTAATTACAAAAAAACCCCCAAAAAAACATGACGACTACAGTACAGGCATACAAAAAAACACAAAATGACAGGCATAGGAAATGACAAAAAAATAGACAAAATTAAAAAAAACTTACAATGTGACAACAATAATACACAAAACTACAAGAAAACACTCAAATTACAAAAAAATATACAGAAAAACTACAGTACAGGCATACAAAACAAACATGATGAACAAAGTCTTTGTATTTCCCTACATTAACGCTGATATCGGTCAATATTCTAAACGATGACATGAATGTTGATCAGTTTTTTTTTACTTCACTGGGATCTAAACTTTGATGACCGCTCCATATGTGAACAACTTTTCTAAGAGTTCTGATAGATCATTATTATCTGAGATCAGTCGATCTGATTGAACTAATGAAAACAGGACTATAAACGTTGTCCTACCTTAGAATAATCCAGAGTTCCCACCCCAGGGTTGGAGTCCATCTGGGCTCTGACCAACGAGGCGATCAGACTCACTGGAGACAAACTGGGCGTCACGTCTGGGAGTGTTTTGGGCTTTGATGGAAGACGTCCTCTACGTCCCTTGAGACCGTCTGTTCGTACCACTGTAGACAGGAAGACATATAGCTCTACGTTAGCTTAACGTTCATATGTTCTCTGTTAGCTTAACGTTAATTCTCTGTTAGCTTAACGTTAGTTCTCTGTTAGCTTAACGTTAGTTCTCTGTTAGCCTAACGTTAGTTCTCTGTTAGCTTAATGTTAGTTCTCTGTTAGCCTAACGTTAGTTCTCTGTTAGCTTAACGTTAATTCGCTGTTAGCTTAACGTTAGTTCTCTGTTAGCCTAACGTTAGTTCTCTGTTAGCTTAATGTTGATCAACAGTTACATGTAACTCACTGAAACTATCAAACGTCTCATATTTGGGACGACATCATCATCAAAAGGACATTTGTGTCTCTATAAATGTCCTTTTACTTCACAAGTATCTAATTTGTTTGCTACTAATATACACGTCATGTTTTAGTCTTGTTTTGAATTGTTGTGTCATGTCTTGCCATTTCTTTTCTTAAATGTCTTAGTCTTAGTCCTGTCTTAATCTTGTCTCTTAGTCTTAGTTTTGTCGTTGTCTTAGTCCTGTCTTAATCTTGTCTCCTTGTATCATCATTTCTTGTCTGTTTTTTTATCTGTCTTGTCTTGTCTACTCCCACTTTTGTTTTTTCACATCTTTTTATGTATTATCTTGTCTTGTTCCTCTCATGTCGTGTTGTGTTTTGTGTCTTTTCTTTTCTTTGTCTCTACTGGTCTTGTCTTGTCCTGTCCGTCCTTCTATAATCACACTCACCTTCTCGGACCATTCCGACTGACAGACACTTCTGGAATCGGCAGAACTGGCACCGGTTGCGTCTCCTCTTGTCCACGGGACAATCTTTGTTGGCCAGACAAACGTATTTGGAGTTCTTTTGGACCGTCCGCTGAGAAACAGAAGAGGTTAGAAAGTTTATTTGTGTGTTTGTGATGACGTGTGAACATGTGGGAGGAGCTAAGGTGGGCTAACCTTGAAGAACCCTTTGCATCCTTCACAGGTACGAACGCCATAGTGCTGACAGGACGCGTTGTCCCCGCACACCGCACAGCAGACCCCGGTCCCACTGTGACTCCGTAACTTGGGCGATGAGCTTCTGTCCAGATGCTCAGAACCATCGAGACCTGGTGTTTGGTCCACCATGAGTCCAGGGAAGGTCATCGCAGACTGGTGAGGGTGGGCCAGGGAGAACGGGTCCTGCTCGTGTAAAAGAGACAAGTCCTCCACACAGCTGGAAGCAAAGGTGAAGAAAGACGTGGCGTGTGGTCCTGAGGCGTCCTCGGGAGCCCAGTATCCTGGACTGGGGGAGTAGGAGCCAAAGGCCGAGTCCCAGGGGGAGGCGTGCTGTGGCTGGAAGCCAGGAGTAGAAGGAGACGAGCTGCCAAAGTAATCCGACCCACTGGGGGAGACGGCCTCGCCCGGGGGGGTCAGCGTGAAGGACCCGGGGTAGCATCCGTAGACCTGGAGCTCGTCCAGTTTGAAGGTCGTCTCCTGGCCTGAGGACCCAGAGACGGGGGCCGGGGTGGTGGTGAACTGGCAGGAGTAGATGTCCAGGTCTGAGGCCTGGGGGCTCACCAGGGAGCTGATGCTGGGTAAGGACGGGGCCGGGGGCGGGTCCCTCGGGCTGCAAGGGTCCACAGCCAACCTGGAGATCAGGTCCGTGCTCAGGCTGTTCTCGTAGGTCTGGGACCCGTGCTGGGGGTGTACGCAAGTCATGGCTGTAAGACAAAGACCAACAACACGCCAAGAAACATTAGCTACAATATGACATTAATTAAATTATACATATATTACATAGGGTCACATGATCAACAGATCTTTAATGGAACTAAAGAAGCATTTTAATGTTGGAATTCAGTGTTTCTAAAATCTCACTTTGGGTCTTTTTTAATCACATCTCTACAGAAGAACACTTTAGTGCAGGGGTTCTCAACCTTGGGGTCAGGACCTAATTTGGGGTCACAAAACACTGGGAGGGGGTCCCCAGATGCCTTGTTATTATTGTGTTTAGAGCCTTGCATGGTCAAGCTCCAGCTTATGTCACTGAGCTGCTGAGGTCTCACACTACCAGCAGGTCCCTGAGGTGATGGTGCCTTTAAGGTTGTGGCCCCCAAAACTTGGAACGGTTTTCCCCCAGAACTGAGAGCCATGACCTCTGTGGACATTTTCAAAAAGCAGCTGAAAACCTACAGTATCTGTTCACACTTGCCTTTGTCTGATCTGTCTGTGTTTCTGCATTGTGACTGTCCTGTATTAACTCTGTTTTATTGTTTCTGATTATGAATCACTGTTGGATGTTTCTGCTCTTGAAATGTGCTATATAAATAAACTTTTACTTACTTACTTTAAGAAACTAACAATATATATATATTTTTTTTTTACAAATTTAGCCCATTTTTGCTTATTTTCACAATTTTTTCTGCAACTACACCAAACTTTCCATATTTTAACCTATTTTCATCTCTTTTTCTTGCCATATTTTTGCTCCTTTTAATGCATTTTTGCTACATTACTCCCATTTCTGACAGTTTAAACTAATTGTTTCTACTTTTTTCAGCCACTTTTAAGCCAATATTGACACTTTGAATAAAAACAAATTTACAATTATACAAAATGACAGCAAAAACATACAGAAACCCTTTGTTCTTTCCTGTAATTATGCTTAAATTGGTAATTTTTCTCAAACGCTGACGTATTAATAATGTGGCCCTCGGATGAGATGATCACATTTCTGTGGCCCCCGCTGTGATTAAAGTCTGCTACAGTGTCTATGAGTGTTAGGAAAGGTGCTTAATAATAACCTATATTATTTATATGAATTTTGTTCTAATTTTATTTCTTAATGTGTGCATTATAGTCATGATCTAATTGTGATCACTGTCTCTTTACATTTCTCAATGCTGATTTGAGGCATTTTTATTGCATTCATAAAAACTTCAGGGAGTCACAATCTTGTCTTTTATTGTGAAATCCTGGAGAACTTCTGCTGTCAAGATGTAAATATTATAAATAGTTGGAGGGTTGAGTTTCAGACGGAGACTGTTTCAGTCACATGTCAGACTGTGGGAGTCAGTTATAGATGATCAGCCTTAACATTATGACCAGCGGCTGTACACCTCCTCCTCCTGACTCATGAAACCATGCGTTTCACTGCACCTTTGAAGATGTGCTGTGGTATTCGACACCACCACTTGAGTGACACTGCATGGTTTTTTTTTAAAAAAATGTCTTATTTGATCTCAGCTTGGTCAGACGAACATAATTCCAAGCATTTGTCAAGAAAGACATGAACAATTTCAATACATTTACCTGCACCAAGGAGCTCATATTTACACCAGAGTTTATTTATTTATTAGTTTGTTTGTCTGTTAGTAGGATTACATTAAAAAATTATTGGTGGCCACTTTGAGCTAATTTGCCCCAGGGCCCAAGTTTGATGCTTTGGCGTCCCAGATTTATCCCACGAGCTTTGAGTTTGACACCCGTGGTCCAATAGGAATTAAACTAATAAACGTGCATCAATAGTATCTGTTGAAAGAGAGACAGGCAGGACAGCCTCCCCCCAGGACTGAACCCTGCTTTCATTCTCATCATTTACAAAGTCAGACATCAACAGTTTCACAACCCAGTAGTTCTGAAAATATTTTCTTAACAATTTTAACCCATTTTTGCTGATTTTACCCTTTTTCTGAAACTACACCAAACTCACCACATTTAAACTTATTTTCATCACTTTTTCTTCCCATATTTTTGCTCCTTTTAATGTATTTTTGTTGCATTACTCCCATTTCTGACACTTCTACATCACATTTCAATGCTTTTTCTGCACAGTTTTTTCCTTTTTCCAGACATGTTCAGCACTTATAAACCATTTCCACCACTTTTTTTTCCCTAATGTCACATATGTTGACCCATTATTGCCATTTAACCTCTTTTCATCATATTTCATGATTATTTTTGCCAATTTAAACACATTCACCATTTTTTATGCCCATTATTTGCCAGATTAAACAATTTGTTCCTATATTGACACTTTGAACCCTTTTTACCACTTTTTCTCTTTGTTTTTAATTTGCAACTTTAAACCAATTTCTGTGGTTTTTAAAATCCCATTTCACCACCTTTTTTGATCACTTTTAATCAATTTTATTTCTGATTAAAACAAGGAAATAGTAAACTACCTGGATAACAGTGGATAAACTGTTAACAACTGTCTATAGTCTCTTGAGCTTATAGAACCCCAATCGGTAAAGTTACTTGGAAATATATATTGCTTAATGTGTCTATAAACAATTTAATATTATTAACATCCAGAATATGATGAATATATTACATAAATATCATATAATGTGTAAATAAAGTGTTTCTTACCTGCTCAGGCCGTCTGAAAGACTTTTTCTGACACTGAGGAAGTTTCTCTCTCTCTCTCTTTATACTTACCGGCCTCATCCCTCCCATGACGTCACACGGAGGTTTCCATACAGAGCTGTGGGTGGGCGGGGATATTTCCTGCCCGCAGCCAATCAGGACGCGCGTTCAGTAGACCAAGAGGGCCGGTGACGCACAGAGGGATTCCGTTGACGCACAATACACACACACACACACACACACGCGCGCGCACACACACACACACACACACACACACACACACACACGCACACACACACACACACACACACACACACACACACACACACACGCACAAAAACACACACACACACACACACAAATTTGTGTTATTTTGCGCTAAAATGTGAATTTTTTTTTTTTTTTTTCATCATTTTAAAACAGGAAGTCATTGATGTTTAAAAAAATAAAGTCCTTATGAGCAAATTATTTTGTAGGTTATTTGTAGACTACATTTAAAGCTTTTCTCAATAAAAAAACAAGTTTTTGCAGAGAAAAAAATCGAGCAAAACTATTTATTCATCACGTTTTTTTGTTTTAAAACTTTATGGTTTTATTGTTTGTAGGTTTTGTGAATGATTTTATGTGTGGTTCTTTCACTTCCTGTTGTTTGCTTTGCTCTTCTTTCCCAAACCCAAACATAATAACAAAAGAAGAAAAGTATATAACAGAGGTCCTCTTCGTTTAAATTTTTGTCTTGAACTATTTAATAACATAAAATACAAATAATCAACATTTCATTCAATAATTCTCCTTATAAAAATTAGCTACAAATGTTAAGAAAAAACAATATTTAGCTGTGTTTATTAACAATATAGAAATTATGTTTTGAAGTGCAGAACGTGCATTTATTATGGTTTTCATTGAGTATCATAAAGAAGTGAATAGGAAAATATTGTAAAATGCTATGGACATTTCAAGTCAGTAAAGCATGCTGCACTATGGTTAATGTTGACCAATGTGATTATTTATAAACATTTCTTAAATCTACATTTTTATAAATCTATTAAAATTCACAGGTTTCCGCTAAACGTGTCACTTTCACACTTTAAATAACTGTAACTTCTTTAATATTTCCCACATGAGGACAATTCTAACAGTTTCTGAGGACATCTGCTTATTTACCTACTATTTCTATTACAACAGAGGCTCTCAACATGTGGGTCGGGAACTAAAATTGTGTCGCACACCCATTTTCAGCAGGTTGCAGACAAAAAGCTTTTTCTCTTATTGTGACTTCACAGCAGAAGTTTAGTTAGACAAGCTAATGGGAAACATTGATTTAAAACACTTCTTATATTGGTTTTAGAGATAAAATGGCACTTTTTATTTAGTTTATTGTTTTTTTTTTGGACTATTCGTTATTTTCTGGGACCTTGCTGTGATATTTTATGGCTATAAACGGCTCCATTTTTTCATTTATTGGTAAAAAAGTTAAGATTTTTCCTCAGCTCGGCTTGTGTGTCTCTCATTATTTTAAGGTGATGTTAGTTAAGAATGCACTAAAATAACAACAATTTTCTATGTATGTAATTTATATATGTTATATATGAAATATTTTGAGCAGTTTTTGATCATCAGCATTTTTTGACTCCGTGACAAACAATCATTGTTAATTTGAACAGAAAACAGTTTGATTTCTGCTACGTGCCTGTATTTATGACTGCTCACACACATGTACACACACACACATGTGCATGTATACGTGTTGTGTTTTATCACACATGGGTTGCTAGAGCTGCAGCCACCACCTGTCGCTCTTACAGATGTCTATTTTTACTCTGAGAGGATGTTTGTCATTGTGGTGAAATCCTTCACTTCTTCAGTGTGAACTCTTTAAAACTCACACAGATACAATGTGCCTGAACTATAAAGGGAGAGGGTCACATGATCAACATTCATGTCAGCATGAGAATAATGACCAATCAGAGCATTAACACAGGAAACAACAAAGACTTTGTGTGTTTTTGTTGTAATTTTGTGTATTTTCCCATAATTTCAGCATAATTTAGTTGTTTTATGCATGTTCTGGGACAATTTTGTATGTTTTTGTTGATGTTAGTGCATTTTTTTGGAGTCTTTTTGTGTTTTTGTTGTCATTTTGTGTGTTTCTGGAATAATTTTGTGTCTCTCTATGTTTGTGTTTTTGTAGTTGTTTTGTGTGGTTTTGGAGTCTTTTTTGTTTTGTGTGTTGTTGGAGTTATTTTGTGTGCTTTTTGAGTAATGTTGTGTTTTATTACATTAGAATATTTTTGTTTTGTGTGATTTTTGGAGTCATTTTGTGCAGGTACTTTGGGGGCTGCACAAAATTAGACAGCGAGGGCCACATGTGGCCCTCTGCTCTCTCATCTCACTCCTGCTCATTTATTCCATGTTTTAACGATCACACAGATCATATTCTGAAACTAAAATATCTGTCTCTCCCCACACTGTGAGGTTATCTGGTTCAAACGTGCCTCGCTAACTTTGAGGTCTTTGTGAGGCTCACACATAGTGAGAAATGTTGGCCTGTAACTCGACACAATAATTCCTACATGTATATGTATACGTTTCCTCGTATGTGATGACCACTAAATCTTATTATAACTGCTATAGACACACCCTAGAGATCATCTCTCTACTGTTAGAATTAAAGACTCATTTGAGTTTGTATGTTTCAGATGTTAATGTTTTGAACATTATCTACAAAACTAATGTAAAAACACACAATACAACAGCAAAAATACTCAAAATTTCTCTAAAAACACACAAATCCACAGAAAAACAGACAAAGTGACTTTAAATAACAGAATGAGAGAAATAAAAGCACAAAACCACTCCAAGAACAATACGATATAAAAAATACACCAAAAATCTCTAAAAACACACATCTTTCAGAGCTTTCTCAGACAGTCTGTGCAGCGTCCGTTTCATATTCCTTTCAAACATGTAGTTTTTCTTTCCAGGTGAGGGAGAAAGAGGGTTAGCTTAGCATGTAATGATTAGTCCCACATGTTTGTTAGCTTAACAAGTAGCAACCAGTCCACATGTTTGTTAGCTTAGCACGTAGCAACCAGTCCTGCATGTTTGGGTTATCTTAGCACGTTGCAACCAGTCCACATGTTTGTTAGATTAGCCTGTAGCGATTCGTTCCACATGTTTGTTAGCTTAGCACGTAGTGACCAGTCCCACATGTTTTGTTAGCTTAACCCAAAGCGATCAGTCCCTCATGTTTGGGTTAGCTTAGCACGTAGCAACCAGTCCCACATGTTTGGGTTAGCTTCGCACGTAGCAACCAGTCCCACATGTTATGGTTAGCTAAGCACATAGCAACCAGTCCCACATGTTTGGTTAGCTGAGCACGTAGGGACCAGTCTGTCATGTTTGGGTTAGCTTAGCACGTAGCAACCAGTCCTGCATGTTTGGGTTAGCTTAGCACGTAGCAACCAGTCCTGCATGTTTGGGTTAGCTTAGCACGTTGCAACCAGTCCACATGTTTGTTAGATTAGCCTGTAGCGATTCGTTCCACATGTTTGTTAGCTTAGCATGTAGCAACCAGTCCCCATGTTTGGTTAGCTTAGCATGGATAAAGGGGCGGGGCTATGTTATCAGGTTAACTGTTAGGTTTAAATTGCTTCTCTGACTGATTATAAATCTAATCAATATGCTGATTATTTATCATGCTGATAATTATCATTCATTCACTGAGAACCAATCTGGGTGGAGTTTGCATGTTCTCCCAGCTGCTCTAGATTCCTCCACTATATAAATGAATATAAAGGACACTAACACAATAATGATCATCTAAGATGAACAAAGACATATTTGGAGATTACTTTGGGCTGCAGCTGTGACGTCACAATGATCACTTCCTTTTCCTGTCTCCACCAACACGTGCAGGCTTTTAACCGCCCACACAGACCTGGGCGGAGCTTAAGTCTCTACTGTCCCTATCAGTTCCTCTTTCCAGACTCTAGTGAGAGCAACACATAAAATACTGTCTTTACTTTCACAATACATAAATGATCACCTCCTACTCCTCATACATGAAGGTCAGACTGGTCCTCAATAGATGATAAACTCGTGCTTTCATAACCGTGTTGAGGATGAATGATTTATTATCAGACTCATCTTATAACTGTTCGCCTGTTTGAACCTCCACAGACTTTATTAACGCTCCATCTGATTGGATCAAAACAGGACAACATATTACTACTACTATAAATTATTTACAATTACATTTTTCCACCAGTTGTGGGAAGTAGGAGAGTATTTTGTCATACGGTAATAATGTATTTTAATTAACCTAAAGTACTTCATCTCTAATTTATTGCTCTGTATCGATCACCGGATCACAAATGAATAACTTTTGTTAAATGATGCCCAATGACTTATAAACAGATAAAAAAAAATTATTATTAATTTATTAATTCTTTCATTCATTTACTTACTTTGCTAAATTATTTCCAATGACTTATAAACAAATACACTTACTTATTTTATTTATTTATTCATTTCATTTATTTATTTATTTTTTTGAATATTTAATGTACTGCACTGTATTCACCACTAGAGGGCATCCTCTCATCAGCACATCACTGT
Source organism: Gouania willdenowi (assembly GCF_900634775.1). NCBI lineage: Eukaryota > Metazoa > Chordata > Actinopteri > Blenniiformes > Gobiesocidae > Gouania > Gouania willdenowi. Next base: position 1,643,871 of record NC_041050.1, read on the forward strand.
CCTGTTGCTTTAAAAGTTTGTTGTTTTATTTTGAATCATTTATAATATAAAACAATTTAATGTAGATGTCCATGTATTTACCAACTAACCAAATTATGTTTGACTTAATAAACTACCTCATAGAATATTGTTAAGTTTGTTGATTTTATGAAGTAAAATCTGGGGGAGAAAAGTGAGCCTCTAGGGGGAGTAAAATATCTATCACAGAATTCTGACACTTAGGTCATTTTTTTCTTGTTTTTTTTTTTTTTTTTTGATCATTTAAAAAAAAAGTTTTGACATGTATAATAAGTATTATTTATGAGATCCTGGTGCTTTGACGTCACTAAAACTCTGCGTCTGTGATTATAAAGGTTCGTCTGTGTTTCTGAAGAAAGACAAAAATCTGCTCTGTGGGACATTTACAGAGTCTCCCTCCTCCTGCATTCCACACACACACACACACACACACACACACACACACACACACACACACACACACACACACACACACACACACACACACACTGTAAACCCATAAAGCTAATGGAGCCATAACTGGACCAACAGGACACAAATATCAGCTCTAATGTTTCATATTGATGTGTACGGAGCTAAACTCTGACCTCACAGAGAAAAAGGTTCGATTCCCACAAAGGATGAAATTGTGTGTGTGTTTTAAATGTATTTATTTTAACCAAAATGTCTTGATGTTATTATCTGTGATTAATAATGTGTTTTTAAAGATGTTAATGTCACAGAGAGTGACATTAACATCATTCCGAACTTGTAGTCATACAGGTGCTTCTATCACTTATCCTGTTTCCACTCAGGTGTGCATTATTTCCTAATTTCATCCCTCCGCTACGTAAGGAGTGTCAGTTGCATTGGATTTTTCGTTCAATACTCTACCCTACTTAGGTGTAATGTCACATATGTTGACACATTGTAACTTTTAATCTTTTTTCACCATATTTCATGATTATTTTTTCCAATTTAACCACATAAACTAATTGTTCCTGCTTTTTAAATAACATTACCCCAAGTCCCCCATATTTCTGCCACTTTTAAGCCAATAATGACACTTTCAACCCTTTTTAGAACTTTTTCTGTCTGTTTTTGCAATTTCTGTGGTTTTTAAAATCATATTTCACCACATTTTCCACCATTTTTGGTAACTTTGAACCCATTTTATTTGTGATTAAAACCAGGATTTCCATCTTTAAGATGACTTTAGAGGACTATAATATAGAGGACTTATGGAGGAAGTAAAATCATTAAAAGCAATGCTGACAGAGAGAGAGTAGTTGAACAGCGAGTGGATGAACTTGAACAATACGCCAGAAGAGATGATTTAGTATTGTCTGGTCTGGAAACACGTCATCGTTCATATGCTCAAACTACTGCAAACGTGGAGACAACAGAAGATGATCCACATGAAGAATTGCTGACATTGGAACAACAAGTGTCAACTTTCTGCACAGTACGAACATAAACATTCAAAATGATGCAAATATCTATTTGTCACACATCATACGATTCACTGACATTGTAAACGTTTGTTGTTGTTTCTCATGCTGTTGTAAACTGATTATTAGTACAAAGGGACAGTTTACATAAGATTATTCTTCTTTCTTCTCTCTTTCATTCAGAAGTTTTATGTTATTAGATTTTTTTTTTTTCTTATTTAATGAATGGAATAAATAAAAAAAATACAAATAATAATAGTAAACGTTCCTGGATAACAGTGGATATTATTCAGATGAATAAATAAATGTGGTTATCACAGATTCATAGAACAATGGAGCATCATTTTGCTGACTTTATGGATTCATACACTACTAAAAAGTAGTGTATGGAATGTTTTTAATTGATGGTGATGCAGTAAAACGCTGTGAACTGTGAACACTGTATTTCTGTGAAGCTGAGGATTGCCTGTTGTTTTGGTTCTTCTTCAGCTCTGGGAAAGCAGCCATCACTGACTCACTCACACTGGCCTTAACATGACTTTGGCTTTTATTTCATCTGCTGCAGCTTTTTTTCCCTTTGGATGTTTTCCTCAGTCTGAGAGTGAAGAACTGCTGATGTCGCCTCCAAGTTTCCAGAAGCTTGTCGAGGTCACGGCCTGTTGTTTATTGGTTAAAACATCTCTGTGGACTAAAGTTGGTTAGAATAAACATGATTATGCAGTAAAATTATGAAACAATAATAGACTGCTGGATAGATTGAATATGAAGCTCTGAATAAATAACATAGCAGTAAAACTCATTGAGTCGAATCTAGAATGTTTCAGTTTTCATGTGTAAAGTTTAAAGGATTCTTTTCTAATCATATCTAACTTCATATCTGATACATGACCAAATATGTCCAAACATCAGTGGTTACAGTCAATCCAGTCCAAGATTTAAAAAAATGATGCTGGAAAACATTTTTTTTTTTCAATTATAAAATTGTAGGCCTTTTTAATTTTAGATCTTTCAAATTGTATTTGATTTAAAAAAAGTTTTTAGGTTTAGTTAAAGTTTTTAAATTTCAAATTTTTATTTTTTAATTTTTAAATTTATGATGCAGTTGTGAAGTTTTGAATTTAAACAATTAAAATAAAGTTTGGGAATTTAAAAATACAAAATAAAATTTTGAATTTTAAAATTTTGAATTTTAAAATTTTGAATTTTAAAATTTTGAATTTTAAAATTTTGAATTTTAAAATTTGAAATTGTTTCAAATTTTAAAATTTGAAATTGTTTCAAATTTTAAAATGTTCAATTAAGTTTTGCAATTGGCAAATTTAAATAATGTTTATAATTAAAACATTTAAATAAAGTTTTGAATTAAAAAAATTAAAACAAAGTTTTGAATTTTTAAATTTGAAGTACATTTTAGAATTTTAAAATTTAAAACAAATTTTAGAATTTTAAAATTTAATTTTTTTTTTAGAATTTTAAAATTTAAAACAAATTTTAGAATTTTAAAATTTAAAACAAATTTTAGAATTTTAAAATTTAAAACAAAATTTAAATAAAGTTTAGAATATTAACATTTGGAGGTGTTTTCTAATGTAACTCTAAAATGATTAAAATTTTCGATATATAATAAAATTTAAGAAATAGACAATTATTTGAAATAATTAAATTATTTACATTTAGGTTTCATTTCAGTCATATAATGTTGGTAATAATTAATTATTTGATACCTAATCTAAATGTTAGACCTTTAACAAAATGAAAAAACTTAAAATACGTTGAAATTAGTTAAATTTGTGATGATTATTTAACAGTTCCACCCCCTGGAACAGGAGAGGAACTTTTTTTCTTTTCTTTTAATTCAAACCATCAGCCCGAGTAATCCTCTCTGTGGACCCATTACACTATCTCAGTATTACAGTATTACACTATCTCAGTATTACAGTATTATACTATCTCAGTATTACAGTATTACACTATCTCAGTATTACAGTATTATACTATCTCAGTATTACAGTATTATACTATCTCAGTATTACAGTATTATACTATCTCAGTATTACAGTATTATACTTTCTCAGTATTACAGTATTATACTATCTCAGTATTACAGTATTACAGTATTATACTATCTCAGTATTACAGTATTACAGTATTATACTATCTCAGTATTACAGTATTACAGTACTACACTATCTCAGTATCTCTTACCTCCATCCGCTCTGTTTTCCGGGAGCTTGTTCTTGGAAAAATATTCTGGGTGAGTGAGTCAACATCCTCTCATTCCTCACAAACGCCGCAACTTCCAGCATTCCTGAAACCAGACGCTCCACAGCCCTGAGAGGAGCTTTTATTATGGAAAGAATAAAGTGACATGGAGCACAGGCTGATCTCAGCACTTCCTGTCATTGGTTGGAGACAGGAAGAGCTCAGCGTCGCAGAGCTGCATCTTACGCAGAAATCTGTAACGTAGAGAAAAACAAGAAGAGACTGGAAGGCTTTGATCAGACCTGATCAGCTGATATATGATATTAAACCTGATCGATCCTAATGAGAAATTAGCATTTAGCGCTCGTATCAACCGGAATTCCTATTTTGAGTTACTCTGTAAATGATTCAAGGCGTGGTCAGAAGGCGTGTTCTAGGAGGATGGAGGTGGGACCTTTGCGCACAGGATGGCACCTGTAATGTTAAAACTCATTCAACAATCATGGACATGTTTTAAGTATGCACAGTGAGCATACTAGTCCACTTCAGCACTCTCATTGGTTCTACTAGTGCTCTGATATGGGTAGTCAGTGTTTTCATCAACCAGGGGTCACCTGTGTGGAAGTGAGAGGACTGCCCTTGCTGCCATACTGCTGCTGACCTCCTCCAGTCTGAATATGTGTAATATTAATAATATGAACACTATTAAAACACTAATGGAATAACATTACAAACACTGTTAAGTTGGAAATATCAACAAAGTGAGCGAGCTTGTTTACGTTTATATCCCTCTCGACCTATGACCCCCCAGGTCACACATAAAATGCTAATTCTAAATAAATCAGTGTATATAAAATGTACCAGAGTACTTTTTACCTCCTGTACTTGAACCTTCACTGCAGTATATGTGTGACTCCTCTGTTCTTTGGTAGATATAGGCCCAATTTATCGCCAATGTATTATTGTTTAAAAATATATACAGCTTAATTTATTGAAAACATGATCAATAACTGGTAATCATCCATAATAAACCCTCAATCAGAGGACTTTTGTTTTTTTTTCTCGAAAGGTTGCACTGTGTGTGTGTGTGTGTGTGTGTGTGTGTGTGTGTGTGTGTGTGTGTGTGTGTGTGTGTGTGTGTGTGTGTGTGTGTGTGTGTGTGTGTGTGTGTGTGTGTGTGTGTGTGTGTGTGTACGTCTACACTTTAAGGAACTTCCTGTCATTGTGCTCAAGGACTTTCTCTTTTTTCTTCTGCACTTTCACAGCTGTCACATGTTTTATGAGGCTTTAATCCTCCATGAACAAAGATCCTTAGTGTATTATATATCCTGTGTGTGTGTGTGTGTGTGTGTGTGTGTGTGTGTGTGTGTGTGTGTGTGTGTGTGTGTGTGTGTGTGTGTGTATGATAGTTGGAAGTTAAACATTAAAATTTGCTTCTCTTTTTTTACACAGATAAGAAACCACCTGCTAACATTCACTTCCTCCATCCTCACGTTCACACTCAACTACACAAGCATCCACACACATAAGGCATAAAAAAGTTTAAATGTTTGGAGTAAACTTAAATTGTGATCAAAATGTAGTACGGCATAAAAAATGAGAAAAAAGTAAATCGGAGGTAAAGTTAAAAATGGAAAAAATGGAAACATTTGGGAATTTTTAAATTTATTTCACGCCTTATCTCATAAAAAAGAAAAAAAAAACTTATTCCCCATATTTATGCCTTAATATAACCTCATTAAGCCTCTGTAACACCATGAATGGTCAGTGGTCTTCATCCTAGTTCGAACCAGGTCCAGCCCTGCTTAGCTTCTGAGATGTGATGAGATCAGCCAATCACAGGCAGGGATGGACACATGTGACCATAGCTCTGAAATATGGGTGTTTATTACCAATATTTTTCATGTCTTACTGCATTTTTCACCCCAGTTTAAGTGTGCTCATCATATTTACTCTAGTGTTTAAGATGTTATGATAGATTTAGCTAAAAAAAAAAAAAAACATTTTTCCCCAATTTTTATGCCTTGGCATTGACAGTAATAATAATAATAATAATAATAATAATAATAATAATAATAATAATAATAAAAGTGCTAGTACATGAATGAGTGTGATGTCAGTTTCAGTGAATCAGACGTTTGAATGAGTTCTGAGCTGATCATTAACACACAGCAGATTATGAGCAACTGCTGAATGCAAAGAAGCATTAAAACCAACAAAGGTCAATATGAAACACACACACACACACACACACACACACACACACACACACACACACACACACACACACACACACACACACATTTGTGTTATTTTGCACTAAAATGTGAAAAAAAATCATTTCAAATCATCCATCATTTCAAAACAGGAAGTCATTGATGTTTATTTATTTTAATCTCTATATTTGTTTTTACAAAAACCTTCCCAATGCTTACTCAACTTTCTTCGATTTGTGTGTGTGTGTGTGTGTGTGTGTGTGTGTGTGTGTGTGTGTGTGCGTGTGTGTGTGTGTGTGTGTGTGTGTGTGTGTGTGTGTGTGTGTGTGTGTAGCTTAAGCTAATGCAATAAATTAACAACAATAATTACAATACAATAAATTAAGACTAAGGTAAGATACCTTATGTCACAATAATTGATGTTAAGATAACTTTAGATTATTTAAGAATATATAGATAAAACAGGATAAATCAAATAAGTTTACTGTAACAGCGTAGCTTCAGTTAGCATAGCATCAGATAGGTTGAGAAGAGAAAAGTCAGGTTATGTTAAGGTGACGAGGATTAAATAGATTAAGTTACGTTAGGGCAAGACGTTAAATAAAGATTAGCGACTGTGCAGACTGGTGGTCGAGGGGTCGTCTTCTGATTGAGATGTTGGGGGTTTGATCCCAGTCTATGCATCAAAGTGTCCTTAAGCAAGACACTGAACCCTAAGGTGCTCCCAGTGTTTGACCAGCATCTTGCATAATATTTTAAAGTGTTTTTGGTCTACAGTGTAGCATAAAAACACTAAATAAATCAATTTACCAAGATAGAATGAGATAACTTACAATATGTTAAGTATAGGTTACATTTCTTTAATTCAGGTTAAGTTAAGATGGGATAAATTAAGTTAAGATTAGATTGGATAAGTTAAAGTATATTTATTTAGGTTTGGATAAGATTATGGTCATTATTGTTTTTTGTTGTTGTTGGAGAATGGAGGTGCACACATTAAAGCAGTGTTTTTCAACTTTGGGGTCACCTAAAATGTTTAGTAATTGATTAAAAAAATCTATTTTTAAACATATTTATCAAATCATTATATTCAGCAGCAGCTTGTCTTTGGGTGGAGGTGGAGGTGCAGAGTGGTGGAGATGGAGGTAAATATGGACTTGATTTATATAGAGCTTTATCACCACTGAAACAGTCTCAAAACACTTTACATATCAGCTCATTCACCCAATCACTCTCACATTCACACACCAGTGGGACAGGACTGCCATGCAAGGCACTAGTCGACCACTGGGAGCAACTTAGGGTTCAGTGTCTTGCCCAAGGACACTTTGACACATAGTCAGGTACTGGGATCGAACCCCCAACCTCTCGATCAGAAGACAACCCTCTACCACCTGAGCCACGGTTGCCCCAGGTACAGAGTGGTGGAGGTGGAGGTGGAGGTACAGAGTGGTGGAGGTGGAGGTGGAGGTACAGAGTGGTGGAGGTGGAGGTACAGAGTGGTGGAGATGGAGGTGGAGGTGGAGGTGTAGGTGTGAAGCTGCTGCTCTGTGTGTTCATCTTCCTCTTCATTGTGACAAACTCGTTCTCGTTTATTTGAATAAAAAACACCATAGAATCAGGCTGTGATCCAGCTGAGCTCCACAGGGAGGAGACACTGATGTGGACACAGCTGAGTGTCATCATTATGACCTCTGACCTTTACACCAACATCCAACCAGCAGGAACGAATTCCATACATAGACATCATACACAATGAAAATAAAATATTTAGTGAGTTTTTATTGATTAAAGTGAAAATGTAAATGTTGATATAGGATTACTGTTCAGTCAGTGGTTTTAAATCTTTATATATGAGTGACAATAGTTACACAAAGATAAATCCAAAAACTCAAAAAAATGACAGAGAAATTTATTGAAAGACAAAAAAGTGCACAAAACATCAACAAATATAAAAAAAATGCTTCACAACAGACAAAACAACAAAACCAAACAAAATGACTTCAAAAAAATACACAAGGCGACAAAAAAGGAAAACACACAAAATGGCTTAAAAGTAACAAAAATCCACTAAAACACATGCGATGACAACAATAACACACAAAACAACTAAATATGACATAAAAACATAAATCCTTTGATCTTTCCTGTATCATTGCTCTGATTGGTCGTTATTCTAATGCTGAGATGAATGTTGATCATGTGACCCTCAGATCAGATTAAACTGTTCCTGTTTCCCCATAAAGGTGATTATAAATGTGATTGTTAGTTTGTCACGTTTGTTTGTAGATAATATAATAATGTCATTATTAAGCTGCTGAGATCTTTAATAACTTTTCTGAGTTTGAACGTTCAGTTGGTCAAGATGACGTCATCGTCATGTTTTAGCAACACTGTGTTATAAGAGGGTCCTCTACACACGCGCACACACACACACACACACACACACACACACACACACACACAGAATCCTTTGCATCTGTGGTCGAGGACAAAAGGGATCAACAAGTGACCAGCGTGACCTCATGGGTCAGCTGGGAAAGAAAGGCCTCAACACACACACACACACACCCTCGGACAGCGTGGGAATGTGGAGGAGGAATCAGGAATCTCTTGGTATTCCGGGTCATGCGTTTCTCTGCACATTCCTCTCCAACAATCAGCTGTCACACACAACAGGCTTCTTTCTGGACACCTACACCACCAAAAGGCCCCAAAGCATCAGGAGACGCACACTCACACCACAGATAAGGTTCCCATCCACATGTGTCCCATGGAACAAAACGGCTTTTCTTTTTTTTACTAAATAACAAAATACCAACAGTTTATTTTCAGTATGTGTGACTGGATTCACCTGATGTGAAAACACACTGTGACGCTGATTTAACACCAAACATGGAAGGAATGATCATAGGAATAGGACAGTTTTATATATTTTATTTGTATTTTTGCATTTTTGTCATTTCTGTTTATTTTTGTCACCATTTTGTGTGTTAAGTTTTGTGTGTGCTTTACTTGACTTTGTGTGTTTTTTTGTTGTTATTTTCTGTGTCTTTTGTGCATAGGTCATCAGTTATAGACGGTAAAATTAATAGCAGGTATAAAATCAAGAATGGCTCAAGTAAAATAATTATAAAAAAATCTGATAATCAGAAACTTCTGTATTTATTTTTTTAGCAATCCAAACTTTTAATATGTAAAAGTAAAAATTATAAAAATACTACAAACCTTTAGAAAATGACTTTAAAATGGACTTTTTAAGCAAAATAAAGATAATAACTCAATTTCTAGGATTTGTGAATGTATAAAGTCTGTATTAAAAATGCATTCCCACTCCATCAAAGGCTGGAAAATCTTTGTTTTATCGATCCTCTATCCAACCTTAGTCAGAAGTGTAATAATCATTTTTTTTTTGTTCTCTTTGTAAAACACCAGAGGCCAGGAATCAGAAAATAGCACAAAACTTTATTTTAGGGTAGAAAACAAACATAGTGATGCTTATTAAAGTTTGGAACGTGCAGCTTACAAAAACAAACGCCTTCAATCTGTACACAAAATAAATAAATAAGTTATTGTGCAGCTCTTTGGTCTCTGTCTGGGCTTTTATTTTGGCGGTCACAGTTTGCTCTCTTCTTCCTCCATTGGGCGGTTCAGCCCTGGGATGAACTTGAGGATGCGTCTGCGGAAACTCTTTGGTTTGCTTTTGCGCTGCAGCGAACTGAAGCCTCCCTGTTTGTCACCGGGGGGGGAGGACGAGGGCGCCCCCCGCAGGTAGCTACGCGTGCTAGCGCTGCGAGTTAGCGTCGTCTTGGCGGTGTTGAAGAGCTCGCTGGCCGGGCGCAGTCGTAGGCGCCTCCGAGGCGGGTCTTTGTCTGGGTCTGAGAGGTCAGAGGTCAGGCTAACGCCGTTAGCTTGGTACGGGCAGCTCTGGTAGAGCGGCTCGTCCTCGGCGGCAGCGCTGAGCATGCTAACGCTACTGCTGCTGCTGCCGGAGCAGCGTAGCACCCTCTGGTGGGCCGCAGGGCTTGGAGCGCCCAGGCTGCTGTATACGCCCGCAGACTCCAACGACTCGTAGATAGCGGCGTCGCTCATTACGATTCCTGCAAACAACAAAACAATATTTCACTTATTTAACGATGCAACAATAAGATATTTCTCCAAATGTTACAACAAATTAAAGAACATTTAAAGATGTTTAAAGAAGTTGAAAAAAGGTGAGAAATAAAAAACATACATATATATTTTTTAATCATTTCAAAACATTTTAAAATGTTAAAACAGAAGTTAAATAAGTTCATAAACAATAAACGTCGTTGACATAAATTGGAAACAAAATTAGGAAAACATTGAAAACTGTTAAAAAAAAGTTAGAAAACAACTTTTAAAAGTTTAAAAGAGTTGAAAAAACGTGTAAAATGTTGAAAAAAAATTGAAAAACAAGTTGAAATCATTTGAAAACCATTTAAAAAAGTTTGGAAAAACAAATATTTAACATGTAGATAGTTTAAAAAGTAGAAACACTTATAAAAACATTTAAAAATGTTGAAATTAGCTGAAAATTGATAAATAACAATAAGTTAAAATGTTAAAGTTGAAAAACATTCAAAAATGTTGCAACAAGTTAAAGTCCATTTAAAAATGTTAGGATTCTGGTTAATTGCAGTCCAGTGAAGGAGCTGAAAGTTGCAATTTTTCAAAATAAAATGATCTGGCCACACGCAAAAACCAAAGAAAAGTTGCTGAGTTTGTTCCATTGGTAGATCAGCTGCTTACATGTCAGCTGTGGGTGAAGGAGTGATTAAAACGTGTTATAAATGAAGTCCATTTAACATCTTTACCACAAAAAAAGAGAACGTCTCCTCCACATCTTCCCAAACTTCACAAACACTGAACATAAGTTGAACGTCCAGGTGATCAGAAGTGATCTGCTGACTCACCGTGAACGAGATGCTGCTCCTGAACCATTAACGATCGATACTCGTCCCATTTCTCATGAAGCGTTTGCTGCAGAACAACAAACACACAGAAATATTTAACATGTAGACAGTTTAAAAAGTAGAAAAAGTTATTACAAAAACATTTTTAAATGTTGAAATAAAACAAGTTGAAAACGACGAAAATGACATTGACATAAATTTGAAAAATGTTAAAAACTGATCAAATATGTTGAAAACATTTAAAATTGTCTGAACAAGTTGAAAATAGTTGAACATTAAAAAACAGTGAAATAAACTGGAAAACTGTTAAAATAAGTTAGAAAAACATGTAAAATGTGGACATAAACATGAAAAAAGGTTAAAAAAAAAAATCAAGTTGAAACGCACAAAGAAAAAGGTAAAAAGTTTAAAAGTCTGTTGAACAGTGTTAATAAACAGTGTTAATAAATGAGTTTAATAGTGAGAATGTTTGTGTTCTCTAATTATTATTCATAAATCCTTAATGATGGTAATGTGTAAAATGCTAAAGTGGAACAGCTGCTACTGCAACAGGTGGAGCAGTTAGACAGGTGTGTGTGTGTGTGTGTGTGTGTGTGTGTACCTTCAGATACTGCAGCCGAGCGTCCAGCTCAGCTTTCCTGATGGAGTCGCTGTAAAGTGTTTCCAGCCTGAGATGAAAAGCAGAGCAGAAATAATCAGTGGAACAGGAAGTGATCCCACTAGCCACAAAAAGGAACTTTTCATACTTTATGACAACTACAAACATTTCCACACGCACACACAGTCCTTTGAAAGCCGCGTTTTTAACCCACTCTGTGCTCGTAACTCTAATTTGCTGATGTCAGCGTGTAACAACATGTAAAAGCGTGTCAGACGTGGGCCTGTGATGAGGTTCACCTCACGTTTACTGTGTAAAACACGACGAGCTAATTGTCCTTTTAATGTTTAACAAGTTCAGGAATAAACTGAGCTCGAATTTACAAACTCACAGAAAGAAGGACGTTAAGCAGTCCTTAGTAAAGTACTGAGTAACTAATAGTCAAAGAGGACGTCACAGATGAGATTATTAATGTACTTTATTAATCACTTCACAGTTAATAATATTTAGTGGAAGTAAAACCACAAGTGAAAAATATTACGTATATCAGATGATCTCTAATATCAGGACCATATGTAGATCTCTATATCTATGTCAGCGATGGGCAGTTCTAATCACACAAACCATATTACAGTCACTTTTTATGTCTATGTTGTTGTTTTGTATATTTACATTGTTTTGTATGTTTATGTTGTGTTTTTGTTGTCGTTTTGTGTGGTTTTGTTGTCGTTTAATTAAATATTGTTGTCATTTTGTGTGTTTTAAGAATGATTTGTGTGGTTTTGTGTCATTGCAAAGCGGAGGAAGTGTTAAAGCGTCGTACCTGAGTGTGTTTCCACAGGATCTGATGAGCTGAACGATCTCTTTGTGTCGAAATCCCTCCACAGTCGCCTCGTTCACGCACGCGATGGTGTCCCCTACACACACACACACACACACAGACTGGAGGTCATTTTAATGCGTGGGTGTGTTGAAGCTTCTTCATGAAAACAGAGAAGTTTGTTCTCTCTCGTACGTCAGTGAGAACTAAATGACTCCAGTTTCATTCGTCTGTGAGAACCGTTGTGATTGGTCAGAAATCAGATGTAGGAACCTGTGTGTGTGTGTGTGTGTGTGTGTGTGTGCGTGTGTCACTTATCCAAATGACACTGGGAGGAAAACAGAATCACCTTCACAGTAATGATAATGATCTCCATCCAATCAAACATCTCTTCTGTTTGTGTAGTTATTGCTCCGCCCCCAGGTCAATCGACATACTGTGTGTGTGTAATGAGTGAATGGCGTGATCTGACAAACATCTTTATCAAAACGACTGAAACAATCTCAAACTAGGCAAGACCTGTATTTGCAAGGCAAATACATATTTGGCAATTTGAAAAAATTGGCAAAAAAATAGCAACCTGTATCTGGATTTGTTGACAACTTTGTTGTTTTTACTCATTAAATTGAAAATAATAATGCAGGAAAAACGTGTGACGTCATGAACTTTGACCCCTACCGATCTTTTTACTAGTAGGTCGTACAGCTTTGGTCAAACAAAATAAAATACTCCACTCGAGATGAGTTTTTCATAAATGTAAGCATCAAACTTATACGATAAATATTCGTAGAAATTTAAAACACTTTGGTTTTTGATGCTTGACGCGACCTTGACCTTAACCTTGACATTTTGGCTCCAAAAAGGTGAACTGCACATCCTTGACATTGTCCCTATGAGATGACATACATGTTGACTCCTTTCTGATCAGAACATCTTTATTCATCAACACATTCATGTTATGATTATGAACGTTATGATGAGTGTTACAGTCTAACTCGTGACCGTGTTATCATGTGACTGAAAGCAAAGCAGACCGATGCTCGTCTCTGAACCCACAAACCCTGAAGGATGTTTGTCACAAACACACATCAGCTCAGCTCAAACTGGATCACAGGTAAACAACACCCCAGTAAAGTCCTCACTGATTGGCCGACGGGAAAACTGAGTGAAAGCAGCTTTATTTACACTTCCCTAAACACGCGACTGAAACCCACGATGATTTTGTTGACGCACGGTAAACAAAAGTCAGAGAGTAAAACAGGATGAAGGGAACCGAAACCTGGAAACTCTTAAGCTTTATTATTATTAATTTATTCACGTATTAATAAAAGCAGAGAAGAAGAAAAACAGAAGCTGCACAGACGTCAAAACAAAGAATAAAAAAACGGTTTGAAAGGAATATGAAACAGACACTGAACAGACTGCAGCTCCTCAGTACAGTCGTTCTCAACCTTGAGGTCAGGACCCTATTTGGGGTCGTGAGACACCGGGAAGGGGTCACCAGATGCTTTCAAGAAACTAAGAATATTTTTGCTTATTTTTATCATTTTTCTGCAACTACACCAAACTTTCCATATTTTAATCAATTTTCATCACCTTTTCTTGACATATTTTTGCTCCTTTTAATGTATTTTTGCTACATTACTCCCTTTTTTGACACTTCTACATCACATTTTAATGCCTTTTCTGCACATTTTTCACTTATAAACCCTTTCTACCACTTTTACACCTAATGTCACATATGTTGACACATTATTTTTTTACCTTTAACCTCTTTTAACCATATTTAATGATTATTTTTGCCCAATTTAACCACATTCACCATTTGTCGTGCTCATGTTTTACCAGTTTAAGCTAATTGTTCTAATATTGACACTTTGAACCATTTTTACCACTTTTTCTGTCTGTTTTTGTCCACTCTAATTTACAACTTTAAACCAATTTCTGTGGTTTTTAAAATCCCATTTCACCACCTTTTACACCATTTTTTATTTGTGATTAAAACAAGGATTTACATCTTTAATATGACTACACACTAAATAATAATAATACTTCTTGGATAACAGTGAGAATTATTCAGATAAATACATAAATGTGGTTATCACATATAATCACAATATTAGTTCACTTGACATTAACAAATGGACTTTGTTTTGATTGTTATCACGTTTTAAGATAAAACTAAACTAATTCAAAAACAAACTGCATGAAGGGTACATTATGGGGAACAATAGAACCTCACTGCAGTCGTCGTTCATTTGCCAAATGGAAAACTGAGTGAAACGCGGTTTTATTTGCACTTCCCTAAACACTCGACTCGTGTTGACGCACGACACACAAAAGTCTGCGATTAAACCCACGAAAGAAAAAAAACAAAGCTCAGCGTGACTTTGAAAAAGCCGAGATGAGGAAGAGAAAAAAGCGTCTGCACTCACCCACTTTGAGTCCGGCCTGCTGAGCCGGGCTGTCCTCGTGCACTCTATACACAAACGTGCACATCTCCACAGAGTTCTGGTCCTGATGGTGGAGGTAGTACGTCTGCAAAACAACGAACAAACCACACTCAGCTCAAACGCTTCCTCATTTTACAGGTTACAGACAAAGCAGCGTCCAGTTGTTATATAACCAAAGGAAACAAAACACACTGTAACTAATACACACTGTAACTAATACACACAGTAACTAATACACACTGTAAATGATACACACACTAACTAATGCACACTGTAAATAATACACACTGTAAATAGACGCTGATGAATGCCATTCATAGGATACACACTCCTTATTTCTTACATCTGATTGTTGTAGTATTGTATTTTTACAAAATAAGCCCAAAGATATTTAAGCAACTTGTTTAATTGTGTTTGTAAAAGTGAAAATAAACATTAGGTCGGGAGTACAGTTTTCTGTGATTAAGGAAAACACAGATTCATTGTAACTAAACCACCTGAGACTGATTGCTAAGTGCTAAGCTAACCAAACCACTTGAGACTGGGTGCTACAAGCTAAGCTAACCAAACATCCGAGACTGGGTGCAATGTGCTAAGCTTACCAAACCATCCGAGACTGATTGCTACGTGCTAAGCTAACCAAACATCCGAGACTGAATGCTACGTGCTAATCTAACCAAACATCCGAGACTGATTGCTACGTGCTAAGCTAACCAAACCATCCGAGACTGATTGCTACGTGCTAAGCTAACCAAACATCCGAGACTGGGTACTACGTGCTAAGCTAACCAAAACATCCGAGACTGGGTGCTATGTGCTAAGCTAACCAAACTATCCGAGACTGATTGCTACGTGCTAAGCTAACCAAACCATCCGAGACTGATTGCTATGTGCTAAGCTAACCAAACATCCGAGACTGATTGCTACATGCTAAGCTAACCAAACCATCCGAGACTGATTGCTACGTGCTAAGCTAACCAAACCATCCGAGACTGATTGCTACGTGCTAAGCTAACCAAACATCCGAGACTGGGTGCTACGTGCTAAGCTAACTAAACAGCCGAGACTGATTGCTACGTGCTAAGCTAACCAAACCATCCGAGACTGATTGCTACGTGCTAAGCTAACCAAACATCCGAGACTGGGTGCTACGTGCTAAGCTAACCAAACCATCCGAGACAGATTGCTACGTGCTAAGCTAACCAAACCTTCTGAGAGGAAGAGACGTTTTTCACTTGCAAAAACTAGAATTAGGAATGGATTTCCTTTAAAATAAAAACTTTTCTGCCGACAAGGTTTTTCTTTATTTTTACATTAAATGTGATCATTCTAACATTGTGTTGAATAAATGTGATGATTCTAATAATATTTTGTTCCAACGTGTTTCCTGGTGTCTGAGCTGATGAGGGTCAGACTTCATGTACAGTTCTAACTCTTGTGTTTTTTCCGTTCGTCTTCTGGGAAACTCTTTATATTGTTGCCAATGTCGCGTGCGTTTGGACGTTCTTCCTGTTCTGTCACTGCGGTTTGGTCTGAAGGTCAAAGCGCTGCAGGACAAAGATAGACTTCCTCCTGTCTCCCAGCGACTGATAGGACTGATTCGTGGGCGGACGCAGACGCAGCAGAAAATACCGAGTCAGTCAGACGCTGACGAGCGTTATCATGTCTCTCGTCTGCTTCACACTGCAGATAAAGACGTCCACTAACGCCCGGTTCCTCTTCTTTACGCCCGGTTCTTCATGTGTAACAGCAGAGTCTGAGCAGTAGCAGCATGACCTCACTGCTGCAGGAAGGGCGGGAAACCAAAAGGAACAATAACGTCCTTCCCCTCAAGGAACTCACAACATCCAGTAGACACTGATCAGCCCTTAGATCACCAGTAACATGCTCCCATTGAGGGTTTCACAGCCCATCACTGGTCACAGGTTAGCAGTGGAACACTTTTTCTCATTGAACCACAACATTCTAAACAAAGCCTAACATGAAAAGAAGAGAAACTTTTCTTTAATGGCAGAAAACATGTGACTCTTCCCTCAACCTGCGATTGGTTAGTGCAGAGAGCTTTTTAATCACACACCCTCTTTTCACCATATTTTATGCTTTTTTGTTTTGCCAATTTAACCAAATTCACGATTTGTCATATCCATTTTTTACCAGTTTAAACTAATTGTTCCTACTTTTTAAAGTGGGAACAATTTCAGAGTTTCAAATTTCAGAGGTTAAAAGTGACAATAATGGTTCAACATATGTGACATTAGGTGATAAAAATGGTGGAAATGGTTTATAAGTGATGAAAATGTGCAGAAAGTGCAATGAAATGTCACGTAGAAGTGTCAGAAATTGGAGAAATGTAACAAAAATACATTAAAAGGAGCAAAAATATGGCAAGAAAAAGTGATGAAAATAGGTTAAAATATGGTGAGTTTGGTGTAGTTGCAGAAAAATGGTAAAAATGAACAAAAATGGGCTCAAATTGTTCAAAAAATATCTTTAGTTTCTTGAAGACATCTGGTGACTTTAGCAAATTGACACGACAGGCATCAAATCTCCCACAAAATTATGTGTGATTTCAGCACATACTCTACTATAATGGACAAATATGAAATTATTAACAACTGTTAACTAATTAAGTGTGTCTGACACGATTTTAGGAAGTTTAATGGTTTGTAAAAATTATGATTATAGGGAATGATGATGAAACAAAAATGAGTAAAGTGATGTGAAAATGGACAAACGTGAGGAGAGGATCCGACATATGAGGAGGTCGAGTGTGTGTGTGTGTGTGTGTGTGTGTGTGTGTGTACCACAAAGTGTAAAACACAGATGCTCGGGGGGGAGAGAATACATCTCATGGGATTAATGCCGTCGATGTTTGACCCTGAACTGGTAAATCTCAGGATTAGAGAGAAATCAGACGCTAAGTGTCGATAAGTGAAGGCGGTGATGGTCATGTGACTGATGATGGTATAAAATGGAACGGAGGATATTCTTCTTACCTGAATCTCAAATCCAAACGTCTCCTCATCTTTTTTCTCCAGAGCCACCACCTTCCTGAAAAGAGAACGTTTGTTTTAAACTTTGACTTCAAACAGAAGCTTTGATAGTTTTCGTCTTTGTGCTTTTGGGGAAATCATTTTGTGTATTTTATGATCGTTTTGGTGTATTTCTGTTGTCATATTGAGCAACATTTTGGAGTAATTTCTTTTTGTATGCGTTGTTGTTGTTCGGGGTCTTTTTGGAGTCATTGTTGTGTTGTTTCTGTCATTTTGTGTGTTATTATTATTTTGTTTGTTAATTTGAGATGAGCTGCAAAAAAGTTGAGAAATGCATAAAAAAGAATTATAAAAATGTGTTATATTTATGAATTATATGTAAGATCTGTAAATGATAGATTCATGTAGGAATTATAATTATTTAAATAGAATATATGTTATTCAAAGATAAAATAAGCCATATTTTAAACTGTTAAATGTCTTTGTATGAATCATTCTTCAGATTCTCTGCATGTTAAACCATCACAGAGGCAAAGGTCGGCCTTCAGAATAAGAGCGTTGCTTCTGTTTAACAGCAGATTAGCCTCATGTCTCCTTATCTAAATGACATAATGAGACGTCATAGTGAAGGACGTCACTCACTGATGCTGAAAAGTTCACCACAACCTCCAGAGAATGAGATGAATACAAACGAGAGCCACTGATCACAGTAAGACTCAAAGATTCAATTAAAGCTTTAAAAACAAAGCGTTTGTGTCATGAAAAGAAATGAAAAGATTGTTCTTGGAACCACAAAGTCTGATTGAATCAAAGGCACAGAGATCAAAACAAGTGTCCATTTCACTATAAATGATACTGTATAATAATAATATAATCCTTACTAGTCCTACTGTATATAAACTATAAAAACTAGATGTGGGCACAACTTCCTGTGTGAGCAAACCGAAAGTGAGGTTTGTTCACAGTTACGTTTGTTTTCTCTGCAAAACACAAAACAGAAGCTCAACTCGTCTGTTGATCACATGTGCACCGACTACTGTAAATATAGGGCTCTTATTGTGAAAGGCTGAAAGTGGAAGTAGCTAAAATAAACAGTGTTTATCCAGGAAGTTTTGCCCATATTCTAAACATCAAGCAGAAACGGAGCTCCATTTTACAGCTTTCATTAAAAACTTTGATATTTGACATTTATATTTTGTGTTTATATTTATTTATAAACTAACGTGAACCTGGTTTAGACCGTCGTGAGACAGGTTAGTTTTACCCTAGTTTAATCTTGCTCTGTATATATTTATAAACATATATGATTAATCTTTTTTACTTTTGTTCAGATTTTATAAATTGTTCATATTTAAAAATATATTCTCATATGAAGATTCAATTTGGCAGTTTTCATTCAAAACATTGATTTTGTTTTATTATTTATAATTTTCTATTTTATTTATCATTATTTTGATATTTTATACTCTTTTGCTGTGGCTCATAATTTAAAAAAATTTGAGATTTTTTTTTTAAATTTCAACTAGTTATTTAAAAAAATTAATTTTTTTAAACATTTTGACAGGAATTTGCACCCATGAGCTCATAATGTTGAAACTGAGCAACATTTTACAGGAAGTTGCACCCAACATCTGGTAGTAGCAGCTCCAGGGATCAGAGGAATAGGATGTCATTATTACTGATATGAAATCACTCATAACGTGTGACATTTAAATAGGATGTGAGCAATGGAAGTGACACAAATCCAGAGAAGTAGCATTTTAGTTTGAAGGTAAAACGTTTGAAGTGTCGGTAAAAGTACCGTTGTGGTTCTGGAGACTGAGTCAGAGGTTTCCACTTCTGCAGCCCGCCGCTCTACGAGGAGAGAGAGAAAACACACACATAAACACACAGCTCCAGGGCTTTCCCCTGCACACACCTTACACTCACTTTATACATCTCTAGAATGTGTGTTATTGGAGTCATTTTGTGTATTTCTGAGTGATTTTGTGTGTTTTAGGATTCGTGCTGTGTTTTTGAAATCATTTTGTGTATTTGTAAAGTCATTTTGTGTATTTATAGTCATTTTTAGTATTTGTTGAGTCATTTTGTGTGTTTTTGGGGTAATTTGTGTGTTTTTGAGACATTTTGTGTATTTTTTGAGTCCGTTTGTGTGTTTGTTGCCTTTGTGTGATCTGTGATCTCTGTGGGTTTTATTACAAAATCATTACATTTGTTTTTGTTTTACATAATACAGCTTTAGTACACAATGTGCTGTTTGTTACAAGGCTAAGGTAAAGATACCGTTACACAGCATTTAACGACAAGCTCCCTGTTTACCTTCAGCAGCATCACAGAAAACAACAATCAGCTTAAATCTCGTAGAAAATCAACCCAACAAGCCGCCGACCTTCCTGGTTTGCACTAATTGGAGTGTTTTTCTATTTACAGACACCGACAAAGGCTTCATTGAGGCAGAGCCAGAGTCAGCAGCAGGTCAGGATTTCTACCTGACTGTATAAACATGGAGGGTGTCTGTCCTGCAGGCCTCACTAAATCACTGAGACCAGCGTCGTCCAATGAAAGGCCGCTTTGTGCCGACGCTCCTCAGGCCGTAAAACGCTGCTTTCTTTACGTCCCAACACTTACAGGATTGTCCCGCGCTCGCCTCAAAGGACGCATTTATTCATTCATTCCCAAACACAGCGAGTGGGAGCGCACACAAAGGCCTGCTGTGCAGCGGCTGCTCTACGCCGTTACATTAGTGCCACAACTCTGAGAGCGAGAAGGAATGCTAACTGTGAGCTGCAGCGTCATATTTAATGTTTGTACGCCGTAAAAAATAAAAACCACGAAAGTGACGTGGAAGCAATCATTGGTTTAAAGGTAGAGCCTCTGATGTCACGTGATCACAAAAAACATGGAATCATGTTCTGAAACAAATTGGAACTGGTTTTCCAATAACAAAAAGCCTTGATTTAAGATTTTCACATGCTACTTGTTTCCGGAAATTACCTTTTAAAAATAGGACTACTGTACAGTTTTAGAGCCTGTGTTCCTCCATCTTGAAATCGGGTGATTGATGATGTCACACGGCCCCACTGCCTGTAAACAACCCATTGTTTTCTATTGGAGTGAAACATTCAGCCTGATTTTTAGATCATTTAGTAGATTTTTACATCATTTAACAAATTTTTACATCATTTAACAGCTTTTTAGATCAAAATGACACTTTGTGCTGCTTTTGGTTCCTCTAAAAAAAAAAAAAAAAAAAAAAACAGTAAAAGTTAAATACATCGATGTTGTTTACCGAAAGAGAATAAAAACAGTTGCGACCCGAAATAAATCTGTGGAGGATCCATTTATGAACTTTATAGAAACATGTACATAACAGGGAAACTTTAGCAAACTCGTAAAGTGAAAGTGTGAGAATGAACTAAACTAGTCAAAGATTGTCTTTTTCACGTGTTCATAAATAGAAATTGATAGAAAGTGTTTTTCTTTGTAAAAACCAAAGAAGAAAAAAACGCACAAATGACACGATAGTGATAAATCGTGAATAATTTGCAATTCTTACCTTTTTTTTTTTTTAACAACAATTAACTATTAATCCTATTAGGCTTGTTTGGCATGATTTCAGGGAGATAAAAACATCTTATACTTATGTTATTTCATACACGTTACATCTTACCAGTGGTTATGTTGTGCGTAGAGTATTGCCCCCTACTGGTTTGGAGCAACATTTAAATCCCTCACCCTCGAGTTCTGAAGGTTTGACAGATTCTTCATCAGAAAATGACAACAATATTTGTGTAACAGACCTGACACAGCAGTCTGTCTGTCTGTCTGTCTGTCTGTCTGTCTGTCTGTCAGGTTTTGGAAACGTTGCCCTAAAGGGAAACTTTCCCTCCATGTGTTTGTCTTCCTGTTGTTTTTGTTTTCACACGTCTGACCTCAGATGATTCATCACAAAACCATCGTTTATCGTATCGTTCTCATCACATCAGTCGGTTTAAAGTTTGGTTCAACGACAAGAATTATTGAACCAAGCAAGGGAGTTAAACATATTTCAGTCTCATTATTTGGATTGATTTATTCCTACTACTCGTTTCCCATAATGTTGAATTCTCTCACTGTCATTTTTTTAAGTAATAATTATGAATTACAAAAGCTGCTGAATTATCTCCAAACTATGACTTTTGTCTGTTAATTTAGATTTTTTTTAGCTCACAATTATGACTTTTTATCCTCATAATTTAGACTTTTTACCCTTGAAAATACAACTTTTATCTGATAATTTTGACTTTTTATGTCATCATTATGAATTTTGTATCTTGGTATCATAGTACCTAAAGACTCTTATTTCAAATATTAATATAATTTAGTTTTTTTGGTAAATCATGGTATTTTTTTTTATCTCGTATATATTACTTTTTGTCTCACAATTTTTACTTTTATCTCCGATTATGACTTTAACTCATAAATATGACTTTTTAAACTAATAATTCAATATTTCCCTTATCATTATGAATTTGTATCCTAGTATTGAAGTAGAATTATTTCACAATTATGACTTTTTTTCCTCGTAAATGAGTTTCATTTGGTAATTGCATTTTTATCTCACACTCATGACTTTTTGTCTTACATATTTGATTTTTTTTTAATCTCCAGATTATGACTTTGTCATAAAAATGACTTTTTAAACTAATAATCAAATATTTATCTCGTCATTATGAATTTTGTATCTTGTAATTTTGTGTTCCTGATTAGTAAATAATGCTGTTTAACTTTAAATCTCGTATTTATGACTTTTTCATTCACTTTATCTCATAAATATAACATTTTAAACTAATATTTAAACAAACATGACTTTCATATCTTTACATCATATCAAAATGGGACTTTTCTCACTATTAAAACTTTTATATCATAATAACAACTTTTAATCTCTTAGATATCACTTGTTTTATCTGATCAATATTGACTTGTGCATCTTTTAACTATAATTTGCGGTTATAAGTGATGGTGCTGATCAAACATGCAGCCTGTGATCATGTGTAAAAGGTCAAATCCCAGTAAAATGAGGGTGAAGTTTACCTTGTTGTAGTTCCTGGGTAAAGTCCCCCCACAGTAAGCCAGAGTCCTGGGGTTATAAACCTCTGATGATCTGCTGCTGTCCGACTGAGACGAAGGGAAGTAAACGTCTCCGTCCTGAGACGTTGGAGTAAATCCAGTAGAGTTGACCTTCTTTAGCCTGCGGAACGTCATCCTTATTCTTCTTCTTTGTTGTTATTGTCGTTGTTTACGGGTAAACAAACACACAAACAAGCACCTGCACCGTGGCTGCGCTGTCCGTGTGTGTGAATGACTGTGAACTCACTGCGTTTTCTCTCTGAACGCGATGGAGGCGGAGACTTTTACTTTGAAAGGACCACATGGGAGTGAAAGCAGCGTGGCCGGCGGTGCCTTCAAAGACCCTCGGACGTTTCAACAGCACAGTCAGACACCAAAAACTGAACGTTTAAATTAGACTTTATGCTTTAATCTGCATCAAAAGAAAGACCTTAGAGCCACCAATCCATTATTAATGCCCTTACAAAGTATTTATTTCTATAGAAAAGTGGGAGGTTTAATATTTAGCACTGTGACATAAGCTACATATATATAGTGAAAGCCTATTTTTATTTTTATTTCATTATTTTTTATTATTACTCACCTTGGTTACAAACATTACCATGACTACCTGTCGCCATGACTACCTGTCAACATTGAGCTCTTCTGCAAAAAACATTTTAATGAAATAATTCATTCATTAACGGTATCATTGCCTATCTTGCATTGCACACCATAGAACCAAGCAGCAGCCATGTTGAAAGTCTTAATCACACGCACACACACACACACACGCACGCACGCACACACACACACACACGCACACACACACACACACACACACACGCACACACACACACACACACACACACACACCCACGCACACACACACACACAGAAGATAGATAGATATAATTGATAATCAAACAAACAAAGCAAAGGAATCCGTCTTACTATAGAAAACTGGTGGTCCGCTGGCGCCATGTGGTCCTCTTGAGGCAAAAATTGTGTCTTTATCATTCAATCAAAAAAGAAAAACATATAAATAAAAATATATAATAATTTTCAATCAAAGAAAGAGAAGTGTTGAAATGCAATAATTTGGGTCACATTTTTTTTTTTTTTTTTTGCATTTGAATACTTTTTCTTTGATTGAAAATTTCTATTTTTGATTAAAAAGGTTTTTTTTAATTGAAGTGTTTTTTTGATTTAAGTGTTTTTTTGATTTAAGTGTTTTTTTGATTTAAGTGTTTTTTTAATTGAAAGTATTTCTTTTTGATGAAAGTTAACAATTGTTTGATTGAAAAGTTTTTTTTTGAAGACACAAATCTACTTCTATAGTCCTCTGCCTAATTTATGTGCACGCCCGTCAAAGCGAATAACACAAAAACACACAAAAGTGACCAAAAACTGACAAAAAAAAAACAAAACACACAGAACCACAAAAAATTCCTTCTAGAACAAAACCCCAAAACAAAAATATGAAAAACAAACAAACATGAAATGAGTCAAAAAACCCACAGAACCACAAAAAATCCCAAGAAATTAAAACAAAGTTGCTTAAAATTTGCTGTTGTTTTGCATATTTTTATGTCATTTTGTGGATATTTCTGGGTAATGTGTGTTGCCAATGCTCTGGTATATAACACACATAACACTGGGAGATGTTTAGCAGCTCAGAATGAATCACTTTATATTTAGAAATGACTCCAAAAACACACAAAACAACAAGAAAATCCACAAAATTACTTGCTTGCTTTCTCTGATATAATGTATTATAATATAGTGTATTTTGATAACTATTTTTACTAATGTAAGTGAACAGGATAACTAATGCACTGGGTTTTGATTGTAGTCCTGTCTCATGTATTCACCCTTTCTTAAAAAAAAATATAATAATAATAATAATAATAATAATAATAATAATAATAATAATAATAATAATAATAATAATAATAATAATAAGATAAAATACTCTTAATTGCATTTTGTTTGTTTATACATTCATATATTATTATACTCAATTTTTATGTGGAAATCTTGTGAATTTATTTTAGAAATGTATTTTAAAGTTAAAATTTGCGTGTAAAACTTTTAAAGTCTCTGATTGGCTGGAGAAAAATCCCCATCAAAGGAGCAGCTGTTCATAAGATAAGGTTGAGTTACGAAGCAAATGTCGCCCCCTGGTGGTTAACATAAACCATGACATGCACAGAAAACCCAGCCAACGTTTCAGTGAGCAGGTTTTAATAATTTATTATATATTTTTACACAGGACATTTATTCTGGTATATTACACAAACATCCTCCAGATATATTGAAATGTTACGAAGGATAAATAAACATTAATTACATTTAACCTGGTCTGAACAAAGGATTCAAATCCAAAGTGTTACACGCACACACTCGCACGCACGCACGCACGCACACACACACAGGGGTCGGCAACCTCACAATAACCTTAGAATAATCTTATATTAATAATCTAATATTAACCTCAGAATAACCTTTAAAAAAAACCCTTAAAATAACCTAATTATAACCTTAGAATAACCTCATCATACCCTCATACACGATACATCAATAATATGAACATTAGCACATGCAACTATACAGTATATCACAGGCAGCTGTCGTACAGTATATATGTCATTATAGATTATATAAATAATAATCATATATACCAGAAAAAGGCAACTTTTATCACATCATGTGATTGTATCTGATCTGAGGGTCACATGATCAACATTCATGTCAGTGTTTAGAATAATGACCAATCAAAGCATTAACACAGGAAACAACAATGAGTGTGTGTGTTTTTAAAGTCATTTTGTATATATTTTTTTATTATTCTGTATGTGTTTGTTGTGTTTTCAAATTCATTTTGTGATTTTTTTAATTGTCATTTGTGTTTTTGGAGTAATTTTGCATGTTTAGTTTTGTGTTCTCGTTTTGTATATTTTCTCTCATCTTGTGTTTTTGTAGGTAATTACACATATTTTTGTTGTCATTTTGTAAGTTTTTCTACCATCTTGTGTATTTTTGTTGTCACAATGTGTGTTTTTGGAATGATTATTTGTATTTTTGTTGTTGTTTTGTCTATTTTTATGTCAATTTGTGGATATTTTTGGGTAATAGTTGTCTATTTTTGTTGTCATTTTATACGCTTTTCTACCATTTTATGTATTTTTGTTGTCACAATGTGTTTTTGGAATGATTTTGTGTATTTTTATGTCATTTTATGTGTTGCCAATGCTCTGGTATATAACACACATAACACTGGGAGCTGTTTAGTAGCTCAGAATGAATCACTTTATATTTAGATTTTATATTCTAGACTTGCTTAACACCAGAAACTAATTCAGCGTCAGCTTTCCGGTACTCGTCATCATCAAAACCCACTTATTTAACTACTTGATTACATATTAACTGTGTAGTATCACAGCTAATAAATACTATGTGAGTCACCAACACAGATGACAAGTTAATACTTCATTACTCTAAGTTATGTCGGTTTTTCATTCATTTGGATTTTATTGAAGACTTTGTACTTGTACTTATTATATTTTTTTACACAAACATCTTAACTTTCTATTAAAAACATGGCGAGAAAAGAGGAAAGTGAACCGCTGAGGAAGCTGCGTTGCCAGGTTGGGTTGATTGTGTCTAAAGCTGGTGGTTTAGGCACCATCTTGGTGTGTTTTTGAGCTTTTCTGAGAATTACCAGTAGAATCTGGCAACGCACAGCAAACAGTTAATGAAGAGACAGCTACACAGTCGCTCATGGAATACTTAAAGAGTTAGTTTACTGCTCTTTGGTGAGTTTAAAGTGTTTGAAATGCTAAATGAAAGCTCAGTTTTGATTAGCTTTGTTAGCACAGGCTGAGCTAACATCAGTAAATTCTATTATAATTAAATGCAGTCGAGTCTGTGTGTGTGAAAATGTTACTTTTAAAACATAAGATTTTATCAAACCAGTCCATACTCAATGGTCTCTGTCACTAAGGGGGTGGGGCTTGGCTTTAACTCACTTCTCCTAGCTAAGAATTCTAATTAAATGTGAATCTGTAAGTCACATGATCATAAATGAGCCTGATGACGCACATGCTAGTCAGAGGGACTCTGTGATTGGTCACAAGTCCAGGAAAAATTGCTGTGATTGGATGAAACTGCAGGGCTGTCCAAAGCGTGGGAATAAATCAATAAGTTCATTTTGTTTTAATTTTTAAAATAATATGTTATAGTTTAATTTATTCAGACTACTTTTTTCAGGAAATTTACTTTGAAATGTACTTTGATCTCCTGACGTGTTTCGACTCAGCTGTCAGTCTTCCTCAGAGGTGTCTACTGATCGCTTTGATGTGTCCTTATGAGGACACATCAAAGCACATGGGTCTTTTCCAGAGACCACTGGGCGACACAGGGGGCGTGGCCAGCCTGAGAGAACTCTGAAGTTGGCCACACCCAAAAAGAACTTGTCTGAAACCTCGACATATTAAAACGTAGGACTGATTTCTCCTTCCAACAACAAAGGAGCTAAAGAGTCGCAGGCTGCCGACCCCTGATTTACCACCATCATCATCATCATCATCATCATCATCATCATCATCATCATCATCATCTTCCTCCTTTGACACCAGGACATTGTAAATGTTGAAAAAGTGGAACGTTAAACTGACTCATGCCATGCTCGGGTTATGTGTTACAGGCTTTAAGGTTACTCTACTGTTAACTGTTTGAAACCGTGTACAAGTGTGTATCCGTCCTCTACGTGCACGCTTGTCACGTCCTCTACGGGCACGCTCGTCACAGATGCTTCACTTGGAGGCGAAGAAGCCAGACTTGGTCTGAGGAGCCATCAACATGCAGGCCTGGTTCTTGTGTGTGATTTGAATCTGGCAACAACAGAAAAAACAGTGAGTGACAACAACGTGAACCATGTGACCTCTCGCAGCCAATCAGCAGCGTTTATGGCACGTTCACACCAAATGTGTCAAAAGCTTCAAAAAATGCAGGTTTACATAGACAATATATAGTGGACGCGCTTCTCGGAGCGTCAGAGGTCCCGCTGCGCGTGCCGCACCTCCTGTGCAGCGAGTTTTGAAGCTTTTCGCGCTGGGACACTTTTGGCCTGCGTCCGGCGCCTCCAAACACGGCCAACGCTGGAGTTGGGACCCTTAAACTTTTGGGGCATATCGCGGCGCGTCGACCAATCAAAAGCGTTCCCCAACCGTGACGTATTCAGAATAATGAGAAAAAAAAACACTAACAGGAAACAGATGGACAGGCTCTTCTGATGGAATAGAGCATCTGCAGTTGGGTCCTGGTAGGAGATGCGAGCACTGATGTGGGTCAGCAGGTCGGGAGACATGG